>NC_091743.1:72925978-73030978 GCF_043380555.1 Nothobranchius furzeri
TTCAGCCTCTGCATCAGCGGTGAGAGTCTGCAGCTCCGCATGTGTGTGTGTGTGTGTGTGTGTGTGTGTGTGTGTGTGTGTGTGTGTGTGTGTGTGTGTGTGTGTGTGTGTGTGTGTGTGTGTGTGTGTGTGTGTGTGTGTGTGTGTGTGTGTGTGTGTGTGTGTGTGTGTATGTAAAGTGGATTACTGAGGAGTGACAGCATGTTTTTCTCCTCTGCTCTGCCTACCGAATAGGCTCATAGATATTCTGTTTCATTCACACGGCTGCAGGAGTGGCTGATTGGCCGTTTCCTGGTTGCTGCCTTTAAAAGTATAAACTGTCAGAGGCGTCTGAGGCGAACGGTGTTTACAGACAGGATCATCCATACAAGGATTTCAGGATGATGCACATGACCGCGCTACGTCAGACAACCAGAATGCAGCTGTGTCTGGATGGGTTTCCCACATATTCATAAAACATCATCATCATCATCGTCATCGTCATCGTCGTCGTTATCATCATCATCATCATCATCATCATCATCGTCCTCATCGTCATCATCATCATCATCATCATCATCATCATCATCACACTCTTTTCATGACTCATTCTTTCACTCCTTTTTTGTTGCTGACATTTCACCAACAGCTTTAGCTGAAGTTGCACTCGGGATCCCAGAATGCAATGCACTTAGTGATAAACTGGTGGCTTTCAGGAGCAGGAGGGATTTTTCCGTACCATTGGTCGCTTAGCTTTTGTCTGACTTTACAGATGATTTAGATTTCCTTCACCTGAACGTCGTCTCTGGATATCACAGAAACATTTTTCTCTCATGGTTTCTATGAAGTCTTGGTCAAATCTGCAAGCTAAATATCTGTAGTGTTGCTGAAGAGTGAGTCATGGGAATGAGGTTGTTGTGGAGAGAAGAAAGCACTTACAGACATTTACATGTGGGGTCACGATGACCGTTTGTGCACATCTCTACTTGTGAAAGGCACTACATCAGAGGCTCCGACAACATCCATTTTGGTTTTCTACCATCTGAAGCCATAGCTGAGAGCAAATAACCATCTGCCTCTGTTTGCCTTTTCTCTGTCAGGTGTTGGTGCAACAGGACATTCTCCCCCTTAAGATGTAAAACTGAAATAATGCAAATGAAGGAATGCTGGGTTTGCAGCTTCACTTTGATTGGATTTCCTGTTGGAGCATTATTAGCTGCAACAAATCAACAGTTTTCTATATGGGTGTAAAAACCACAGCAGCACATACATATTTCTAATCCTGACCCAAAACGAGTAAGTAAGTGGCCATGGGTATTCTGAACCTCCCACTGCTGATTATTATTTATCCTACTCTAAAATACTTTTACAGACATGTTAATTTGTTCATTTTAATAAAAATGTGATAAATGGAAAAGAGACAGTGAGAGAAATGTTTGAACTAAGCCAAGTGAAGTTTCATCTTCTGTGGTGTAATATTTCAAATAGAACAACCTGGAAAATACGTGAAATATTTTCTTTTGAGACTTAAATCTGAGGGTTTCTATAAATAATGTTTTAAATCTGAGGGTTTCTGTAAATAATGTTTGCATTTTTTTCTAATTAATCGACTCAACCCCATATTTACCTCGCTGCTGCTTCATACTTTGCTATGTGCCTCATGTTCTTCAAAGACTTTTGGGAAGTGTTTGACAGAGTTTCAGATGTTGTTGTTTATTCATTAGCTGGCTTTGATCATGCAAAAACAGCTCAGTATTTTTAAAACAGAGTGAATCCGGGACAAAATTCATAGAAGAGCACGTGTGTTTTCTTTCATCCAACAGTCTTTCTAATCACTCAGCAGAAGCTGAAGGAGCCAGACTTCAAACAGCCGTCAGAATGAACTATCATTATGCCATCGACAAGGAAAGGTCGCTTTGAAAACTACAGGGTATTAAAGGTAAACATCAGAAAATGCTATTTTTCTGCACAACGGATTTCTTGCATCATACAGAAAGTAAATTACGGCATTTTCAGGCTATCATGAGTGGGATAGAAGAAAATGACTTTAAATCAGAATTTTTCAGAACCAAAATTTTACAAAAACTAATCTAATCAACACCCACAAGGAACCACGAGATGGTTCCTTATGGGAGTGATCTGAATCCTTTTGAGCTTTCACCTCCAAGTCTGAATATTCTGGACAAAAAATGCTTATGATGCATTTTATCATCTTTCCTAATGACAAACACGGCTGAACGGATTCAAGCCTTGACTTTAGTTCTAATGATCCTGTAATTAGTCAAATCCAGACACTAAGGCCTAGTCCACACGTAGCCGGGGTTTTTTAAAAACGAATATCCGCCCCTCCAAAAACTTGCATCCACACCACCGCGTTTTAAAAAAAACTCTGTCCACACGTACCCGGATAAATACGTTGTTAAGGACATGCCAGAGCTGTAGGCGGCAGTACTTCCCCCGTTCTTAACCTCGTCCTTCGTCTGTGGTCTTCCGCAAGGAGCAGTAATTCCACTTGCAAAAACAAACAAGCAGAAAGCGCTTGGACAATTGATGGATCGGGTAGTGACAGAGCGCAGCTCTGAGGGCTTCCATGCTGCCGGCTAGTGTAAACACAGGTCGCACACGTGATGTCAGCATTTTTTTGTCGCGGAAAGTGACGTTGCGGACCTTAAAACTCCGGTTTTGTCCGTCCACACGCAGACACCCAAAACGGAGAAAACGCAGATCTTCACTTTGGCCGGAGTTTTTAAAAAGATCCGTTTTCGTGTGAAAAAACTCCGTTTTCGTGTGGATGACAGGCCAAAACGTAGAAAAATATCTGCGTTTTGGCAGATCCCCGGCTACGTGTGGACAGGGCCTAGCTTATGAACTTAAAGGTCTGCAACCCTGGTATTTGAGGTCCCTATCCAGCAAGTTTTGATGCTTCTCTGCTTCAACACCACCAATTGTATTCAGCAGGTGATTAACAGGCTTTTGTAGGGCCTGATGACACAATGAACAGGTGATTCAACCATTGCATCACATTTGTTGGGGTTGGAAACCCCAGTTGTAGATGGTTTTCCAACCCACAGTCTGTGAAGAATCATGATGTTTCCACTTCCAACACTGAAACTCTGGAGCTCCTCAGGGATGTGTCCTTGTCCCCACCTCCTTTTCACATGACTGACGTGATTGTACTGTATGTCTTGGTGATTGCATAGTAAAGTTCACATTTGTCTCTGCTGATCCATAAGAATTTATAGAGGACAGTATAGAGGAGGTTGATGTAAGTAATCATGATTTTTAAACCGATTCCTCCCTTCTGACAATGTTACCAGACCTTTACGTTGAACCTTTCCACCAGACAAACGTGTGTTGTGTAGCATCCGTAAAGCAAAGTGCTTGGCAATTAGCTGTCATTATATTGGATGGCATGTCTTTCTGGGAGAATCCTGGAAGCATTGCTTACACTTTGAGTCAATTTATTGCAAAATAAAACAAAAAAGAAACAACAGAACTTTATGGATACATGCCACCCTCTTTCTCTCTTTGCTTGTAATCTGGTGAACTCCTGAAATCCCACATCGTGTTGCAATTCTCCTGTGATTTCATGACCTCACAGGACCCGCTGCAAGGAACACTTTTGCTGCAGTTAGTTTTTGAAATACCCCCGGTACGAAGGGAGTTTGTGGGGAAAATGTGTCTATTTGCTCCCGCATCCAGTTGAAAGGCTGGGAAAAGGACACACCCCATTTTTGTGATGGCTCTAAAAAACTGTCTCATCAGATATCCCTGCCATGTGGGGTTTGTTAAGAGAACTTTGGTCTGCTTTGAGGCACGTCAGGATGGCTCTAACCCAAAACTGGGGACGTTAAACACCTGTGACCGTCTGAGTCTGACAGTGAGGACAAGCACTGCTTCTTGAATGTGACGTGTAGCCAGTCAGAAAGCAAGGTTACAGAAGCACGCTGCACGCTCCTCCTCCGCCATATTGGTTTACTCTGAAGTCACTTTTGATTTTGAGAGGTTTTGTGGGATTTCCCATCTAATCTGGGAATTTTCAGAAGTGAAATTGATTTGGAGTGTAGTGTGTAGCTTTATCAGCACACCAAACACTGTAGGACTAAAACCCTACGTCGACATGGTCAGGACATAGAAGGGGGTGTGCGGCTAAATAAGTTTGGGAACCACTGATTTAGAATAAAGCAGCTTTTGAACACTTTCTTTGTTTTTCTTCCAGTAAGTGTGACTCATAGAAGAAAGGGTAAAGTTTATAAGCCTGGTGCCAAGAGAAACATTTGGAGTATATTACAGCGAAACACAATAGCTCTTATGGGAGGTGGAACACAAGACTTTTTCAATTGGTTTTGTTTTAAAGGGAGTAAAGGGGCATCAAGGAGCCCATGAAAGCAATTCTTTTTACCCATCCCAGAGAAACTAAAACCAATCTCCCACCATCTTGTACATGTACACCAGGGAATGCTTTACTGGCTGTGTTGCCTTTGATTTTCTTCTTCTTCTACTTCTCGCAAGCAAACAGCTCCTAGAAAAATCTGACACAGCCTTTAAATTAGTGCGAGCTTCATTGGACATTCATGGAGGGTTTTTGTTTTAGAGGACTTCCTATCAAAACAAACACAAAAACATGAAAAAGGTCAGTTCTGAATGCAAAGCGTGGTTGACTCTGGAGAGGAAAATATGTCAGACTTTTGAAGTCAGATAAATCAAAGACTCCTTTTTGTCTAAAAATGTCACTTTTCCCTGCACTGCCGGTCTTCTGACTCTTCCTCCTTCTCTGAAGAAGCTTGATACAGCGGTGTCAGCATTCACCCTTTTGAACAACCTGTGTGTGTGTGTGTGTGTGTGTGTGTGTGTGTGTGTGTGTGTGTGTGTGTGTGTGTGTGTGTGTGTGTGTGTGTGTGTGTGTGTGTGTGTGTGTGTGTGTGTGTGTGTGTGTGTGTGCAAGCCTCTGTTAGGGAGAGCATCAGGTACAGAATAACCAGATGAATGAAAACTCCAAAGAACACTGTAATCAAGTGGCTTCCCCCTGAGACGACAGGATCAACCATGCATGTCTGAACATTACGGCTGTGCAACAGCTGCATAGCAATAAAACCATCAAACATTTCAATTTTGAATGAGCATTGTGTATGTGTCCTGCAGCAACATTTCACATTGACCTGGGCAAATTGCATGAGAACAAGGAGGAGGCATGGATGCAGAATGAGCCCTGCATGCTTTTGGAAGAAAAATAAGCTAAATAAGCCTCTCTATATGCTGACTCATGCATGGAATCCAGATCACTCGAGTGCAGGAAAAAGGCAACAAGCTGCACTGCTCTCAGACAGGAGTTGTGCTCTAAATCTTCAAAAAAATTAAACGTTAAAAGATTTTTTTTGTTACAGTTTTATAACAGGCCTTACACGGACAAGCACCACCATACATTGGTGGTCTTCTCAGTCCCTACACCCCAGCAGGTCCCTGAGGTCCAGTGCCCAAAGCCTACTGGTTGTACAGCGCACCAGGCTGAAGACCACAGGTGACAGATCATTTGCTGCTGTGCTAAGATGTTATCATAAAGTTAAACCAAAAGGCTTTAAGTGAGTCTCTGTGTTACATTCATGTTATATTAAAGAGCTTGTGCTGCAAGTCAAAAGTGACAGAGGTCTTCCGTCTAATAAACGGAGGCTTTCCTGTGCTGGATTTTCTTTTTTGCCCAATTAATATAAAAATAATAACTCTCCTATCCTAAAAAAGACTAAAACACACATTCAGTGAGCGCAATGAAAACGAACAAAAAAAAGGATGCCGTAGCTTCTTAAGAGTACAAGAAATAACTTCTGGGTTGCTCCTGTTTACTGGCTTCAAAGCTTAACAAAACACTCCATTTTGCTGGCCAGTGTTAATGTACAAATGCAGCGTTAGCTCGGTGCAGACTCGGCAACCTCACAAACTCACAAACTCAGATTGTGAACAGCAACTTCTCCCCTCTTTAGTTTAACCCCAGCTGGCTGAGAAGTAAATCTGGTTCAGTGCAACCTTCCTTCCAACATGACTAAGACATTAGACTGTTTTGACTATATCACAATAGAAATAGATTAATATTTTAATAGTGCCTTTCCAACTCAATGGAGAATCTGCTGTTAGCTCCAGAAAGATCTTTAGCTCTGAGGTCTTGTTTGAGTTTTTTCTGGCTAAGTGAATTACAGTTTGGGTGAATTATAAACTTGTATCAGGGTGCCTTCTTCGGGTCAGGGATGAGGTCCTGCCTCACGTGGAGGAGTTTCTCGCAGTCTTTTTCACTGTGAGGGAAAGATGAAGTGTGAGATCGACAGGCGGATTGGTGCTGAATCTGAAGTGATGCGGGTGTTGTACCGGTCTGTTGTGGTGAAGAGAGAGTTGAGCCGCGAAGCTCTCGATTTACCGGTCTATTTACGTTCCTACCCTCACCTATGGTCACGAGCTTTGGGTAGTGACCGAAAGAACAAGATCACGGATGCAAGTGGCCGAAATGAGTTTTATCTGCAGGGTGGCTGGGCTCTCCCTTAGAGATAGAGTGAGAAGCTTGGTCATCTGGGAGGGGCTCAGAGTAGACCTGCTGCTCCTCCGCATTGAGAGGAGACAGTTGAGAGGGCTCAGGTATCTGATTAGGATGCCTCCCTGGTGAGGATTTCTGGGCACGTTTATGTTTATGTTTATGTATTTAGCAGACGCTTTTGTCCAAAGCGACTTACAAGTGATAATCGGAATGTTGCCCTTGAGGCTAACAACAACAATAACAACAACAACTTGACATCAATCATGGAGAGGAGGGAACAAGGACTGGACAGTAGACAGGGGGGACGGGTGCAGGGAGGGTGCTAGTTTAGAAGATGCTCTCTGAAGAGCAGGGTCTTCAGTAGTTTCTTTAAAATTGATAAGGAAGCCCCTGTTCTGGTAGTGCTTGGAAGGTCATTCCACATTTGTGGAACGAGGCATGAGAAGAGTCTGGATTGTCCTGAACGTGGTGTAGGCACTGCTAGCCGACGATCCTGTGATGACTGGAGCGGCCGGGCCGAGACGTAAGCCTTTGCAAGAGGCACGTCCAAACGGGAAGAGGCCTTAAGGGAGACCCAGGACACGTTGGAGGGACTATGTATCTCGCCTGGCCAGGGAATGTCTTGGGATTCCCCTGGAAGAGCTAGCTCAAGTTACTGGGGAGAGGGAGGTCTGGGCCTCCCTGCTTAGGCTGCTGCCCCCAGATGGATGGATGAATGGATATCGGGGGAATTATAGCAATGTCTAAAAGCAGTTTTAAAACTTTGGATCTAAACCAAAGTTTTACGCTTCTTCATCTTTCTCCACATTTTCAGTTTAGAGAAGAACAGACAGAATAAATTAAATCTCCCTCAGAGACATAAAATGCTTCATATTTTTCTTTTTGACAGTAATCGACACAGAAACTACTGTTTAAAACATTTTGAAAGCTTGAATAACACACACACACACACACACACACACACACACACACACACACACACAATTGTTTGTTAAAAACTAAAGTTAATAATTTTCTGAGATAAATTCAGGAGATTTCCTGCTCAGTTGGAAATCTGCTAAGTAACACTTATGTAGAATCAGTCTAGTTAATAAAATGGTTAAAGGTCAAGTTCACTCATATTTTAATACATTTGCAGATATTTCTCTAATGGATTCCTAAGCAGACAGCAGACAGAGAACGCTGGATGGGTTTGGACGTGATGCTTTAATCACAGCTTCAAATAAAACATGTGTCAGACAGATGATTAATGAAACCATGGGCTGTAATTATTCATTCAGAACAGGTGTGTGTGTGTGTGTGTGTGTGTGTGTGTGTGTGTGTGTGTGTGTGTGTGTGTGTGTGTGTGTGTGTGTGTGTGTGTGTGTGTGTGACAGTATTTGTGTTGTAAATTGCTGCCATATTAAGTAGAAGTTGAATAAATGTTTCAACAATGTTAAAATATGTGTGATTTATGTAAAACCCTTAAAACCTTTTTGATTAAAGAACAAACAACTAAGATAAAGTGGCATCCCTTTTTTTGTTTGTTTGTTTTTGTTTTTGAGTTGTTTCTCATTAGAAATGCACAGCTCCAGTTGGATGAAATGATAATAAATCCCACCTACAGACCACATAATAGATGCTGCGCTTCAGTTAAACAGGCCGGGGCCATCAATAAGCTTCAAACCCTTCATCATGACAGAAAAACACAATTCCAGTGGATCTCTTCACCCTCATCTATTTGAACAAAATCGTGATTTAAATATAGACTTAACATTGAAAATCATCCTTCTGCTGCCTCATTAGAATTAAAGATCAAACAACTCAAATAAGTAATTGAATTTTCGTGCCTGTTAGTTTTTATTAAAGACTAAATTGAAACACTTAGAACCAGTTTAACAATCTGAGTCTGTCTGTAACCTTTGAACCTGGTTTGGAGACGTTAAAACATCAACCTGGATTTCCTCCTGCCTCATTTGGCATTCCCCTTTCTCTCCCGCCCGTCCCTCTGCTTCTCCTTTTGCTCTTTGTCGCCCTCTTGCTCTTTCCCCAGATGTGTGTGGGTGGACGTTTCGCTGAAACCCTTCAGACTCTGTAACGAACCACAGATTGCACTCAAACTCCAACATGATTACCGACCCCCCCCTGCTGTGATAAATGCATGACCAAACATCATAAACACCTGTTTATACATCAGGATTCTGTCGTTTGTTGCAGCTGCTGCTGGTTTTATGATGGTTCACCTGTTTCAGTAACATTTGTTTTTGTGGTTTGATGCTGAACGTCTCATAAAAACACATTTCCCACTTTGCTTTTTAGACAGATTTATCACAGATTTAGGAGTTTTAATTCTGATTCTTTAATACGACAGACTTTAAAATGTGTCCACAAAGTTGAATTCTGCTTTAACTTTGTGTTTAAAACAAAAAGCTGCACCTTTTGTTCTCCTTCCTAAACCAACGTTCCAGTTCTTTTATTTTCATTTGTCTCGTGAGCTTTGGGTGAGACTCTGGGTGTTACATTTGTGACAGTTTTATTTTTTTATTTTTTTTTTTTTTTGCTGTTGTGAGCGCTGTCTCAGGGACATTTCTCTGTCTGGAGTGAAGAAGAACTTAAGCAGAAGGTTTGATTCATCTAAATACAAAAAACTTGTGCCAAAAACTCTGCTTCCTGTAAGTAAACCTGCCTGCTCAGTGATATATCCAGCTGTTGCCTTGCATCAAGAAGGAAAGCCGCCTCTCAGCAAGACGTGTGCCTAACATGCCCATCAGTTTCATTTGCACCCTTAAAGGTACATCAGCTGTTAATGTGTGAGGGAATGGTTGCACTGGACTGGTTACCTGTCCAGGCATGACCCCGCCTCCTGCCCAATGACTGCTGCAGGTGATATTTAAAGAGGAAGTCAACCCCTACCAGAGTCTAACTCCACTCCAACTTCATGTTTGAAAAATGCAACACATGCTGTTGCCTGGCAGACCGAGAAGGCGGAGCTGCTAACAAATACACACACACACGGGCTCACAACAGCATTGTGACATCATAATGTACAAGTTTACATCATAGCATACCTCTTAGCCAATAGCGGTGGCAGATTTAAATTAAAATACAGTGCAGAGTTTTTGCCTGACAATGGCACAACACTGCCAGTTTCAGGCAGAATATTTAAATTTTAACTAAGATGCACTGAAGTGCCAAATTATTGCCGACACGTGTCAGCAGCACGATTAGACACTCGTTTATTTAGTTTATCAGCAAAAAAAGTTTATTTGAGGGTGACTTGCTATTTGACATCCTCTAGAAGCAGATTCAACATTTTCCTGATTTTCTAAAACTTTATGCTTCTGAATTGAAGCTCAGAAGTAGGAAGTGGACAGGAGAGAGGTTAGTGCTCAGGTCAAACCTTTACAGTGTGTCTGAAGGAGTAGAGGACATGGTTGTTTTTTTTATTTTGAACAAAGAAGATCATTTTTTGAGAGAGCAGTGAAAGTGGCCATCTTTGTAAAAAATAAATAAATAAAAAACACTGTACATGTGATAAACAAATACCCTGAAGACCATCAGGATGAAGGGAGGAAGCTGACTCAGCTGGCTCTGACACCAACACTGCTCATGTGCTTCCTCTGTGAGTGGAGTGCGTCAGAGGGTAGCTGGACGATGGCAGCCCAAACCCAGCAGGCCCGTGGGAACCAGCACCACTGACAAAGGCTAATTACAATCAAAACATAGAGTGTTACCAGCATTCATTAGGGATTATATGTGGAGATGTAATCCAGTTAAGTGCTTAGCTGATGCTTCCTGGGTGTTTAAATCTAACCATATCCACCAGAGGCATCCGTTTGGGTCAACTGAATGTTCGCCATCTGCTTTTCATAATCAAGTCATGCCTTTCTCATTTGATTTGTCGGTGAAATTGGAAATTAGTTTCTCGTTTGAAAGCCATCTGACCAGAAGGGTTGCTTCATTTAACCTCCTGCGGGGAATGATGGAGTGGAGCCCGGCTGTTTTCACCAAAGTGATAAAGAGGTGCAGCTGGAGGTCCTGGAAGACTCTCAGCGGGCGTTTAGTCTGGGACGCTTCGGTGAAGGTTGATGATGTGTTTGCAGCTCCTCGTGCATCCTTAATAACAAACAGAGCTGGAAATCGGACAGCAGTGGGCAAAAGTTGGGAGGTGGCCTTCTGGGATTTTTCCTGGTAACCACAATAATTTCATTTATTTCATTCAAAAATCCTTAAAATGCTCATGTGGGTAAAACCTTTAGATTTGGGTTTTACACACTTGGTGGAAACACAAACATGCGAGAAATTTTGTGTTGGAATTGTACTCCATTGGTATGCATGATTTTACATGCGTGCACATTTTTGTGTGAAAGTGTCTTAGTCAGTTTGCACTGTTTCCTTTGTTTTGTTCCTAATTATGTCATTCTCTGATTGTTGAGATTTTGTTTCTTAGTTTCTCCAAGCTGAGAAAGGTTATTGTCATATTTGTGATGTCTGCAAAGACTCAGTTCTTCATGTAGTATTTAGTTTTTTCAAAGTTGTTAAAACATCCTTCAGCACACGGCACTGGGCCTTCAATTAGGCTAGGGTCTGTTTCCAGTGAGATACTGGTATGAGACAGAGGTTGATCAGGTCTGATTTCCTGTGACACATTCACACATGCATGTTTACTGTGAAAATATTAAACTAACCAGCAAGCTGTTTCATTTGTATTCTTGACACCAGGAACGACAAAAACCGTGCTAACCTAGTAAAGTCGATCTTTTTGATTCTCTGGCGTGGCGCTGAGAGCTTTGAGGTGAAGGCCGTGTTGTAAATATTTTTTTGACCTCACTGTTTGGTCAGGTTTTCTGTCTGCAGCCTGTTCCTCATTTTAAAAATCTGACCATTGATGTTTTGGTCTTTGGTCAGCTGGACAGATCAGACAGGAGGGAATTACACCGACGGCCAGTAGGGGTCAGAGTCTGAAGCTGTGCAGACGTCTTCAGATCACTTAGATGATGAAGCAAGGATTCATTCATACTGTAATTTTCACACGTCACCGAAGCCCAGTCAGTCTTTTACTCTGCTGACGGCAGATTCAATAAAATGATTAAATGGGTCAATTAGGCAAAAGATAGGAGAAATGTATCCAGTAGCTCCTCCTGATATAAAAGAGACAAAAAACAATAAAATCACACACACACACACACACACACACACACACACACACACACAGACATGCACCCATACATACACACACATGCACACGCACGCATACACACACACACACACACACACATACACACGTGCACACACACATGCACATGTACACATACGTACATTTGCATGCACACATACACACACACATAAGCACGCATGCATGCACGCACACAGACACACACTCTCTCTCACACACACACACACACACACACACACACACACACACACACACACCTTAAAAGACATTCTTAAAGAACATATTTTTTTTTACACATTTTCTGCTTCTGGTGAGAAACGCCGTCCTGTCGTTCTCCATCTTCTCCTTGATATTTTTTGGAGCTGGGAGAACATCTTTGTTCTGTCACTCATACAAAACTTTTCCTGTTACATCTAACAAGCAAATGGAGCTGAGATTTCATTTCTTTGCAACATTGTTGTTTATATGTATCTGTAAAAGTTACCCTAACTGTGTTTCAGTGGCTTTTGTAAAAGTTGGTGACATATTGAAAAAAATAGCATGAGGAAAGACAGAACTGGATCTTCACAAACACACATTTGTTGTTTGTTTGCCTGTTTCACAATTTTTACGTTTTTTTTTTTTGTTGTTGTTGGACTTTTTGGATTTTTTAAAACTTTGATTAAGTGAATTTGAACAGAACAGCCTCCCAGAGGCAATACGGCTGGAGCTTATAAACATCTCCTCTTTATTTGTTTTAAATAATTGTGCTAGAAAACTCACTAATGCAATACCGGTGTGTTTGTTTAATTCAGGCTTTGTTTAGTTGGTTTGTTCCATTTTTAATGCGCCAAACTGGGCCAATGTTTCGGATCAGGTCTGACATTGTTGAGGACATTGTTTCTGAATTATTTATTGTGCTGTGACATATTTTTGAAGACCTGACGAAAGTTTTCTGGAAGCAGCTGCAAACACTGTGCTTTTTTATTTCATCCCATAAATAATCCCTTCACTGTGAGTTCATCAGCTTCCTGCCAGTTAGTGATCAAAAGCAGCAGCATGAATCTGGACTGAAGTTTCCAGACCTGCGCTAAATAATTGACTTAATGCAGGTAGAGTTGAGAGGATTAACACACTCTTGTCATTGTGTCTGTTCAGAGACAGTGTTAGAGTTCATGCAACTAAATCCAACTAATCTGCAGGATTTCAAATTCAATTCAAATTCTAAATTCAAAAATATTTTATTAATCCCAGGGGGAAATTTGAGTTTCAGTACACACAATTCTGAGATCAGACATACATGGACAAAGACACATGACAAGAATTGGTGACTGTGGTCATTCCCAACCCGAGTCGCGCTACCTTAATAGATCAAGAGTGTTTTTATGAGAATAGAGTCAGGGGGAGGGGAAAAAACGGCACTTCAGTTACCCTCCACAGGGAGGGCAGCTTTGCTATGCAAAAAACAAAACAAAAAAACAAAAAAAAAACACCTCAGACAGAAATGCAACAGACTTAAGACATCACACAACATTAGTGTCCACTAGGTGGGGAGGTAGGGTTGGGACTCTCCTCACTTCAGTGCGTGCAGCCACATGGAGCAGCGCTCATCACCTCCGTTTGGACGGGGAGGGAGATAATGGGTTAGAGGGCACAGTGACTCCTAGATACGGTTCCACGGCCTTCACCGGTCACAGTCCCGCCCAGGTTGGGATAGGGAGAAGAGTTGCCATAGCGATGGCAACATTCCACATTTCTTCTGAGGGGGGAGATTTCACTTCAGCCTCACAGGCTCCAAGTTCACCAGATTCAGATAAAAATTGTTTTGGGGACTGACAGAGATAGTTTCCTCTCTGCCTTAGAGTTCTGTTGGTCTACAACCCATCTAGGTCCAATAATGGAGTAATTAATCAATCCCAATCGTGCTGATACGTCCACTCGCTCCACCTTTTGTGCCAGAGTCTGAATCTCAGCCAAAGTTCCAAGCTCATGACTCATCTCGACAATTATATGAGTTTGTATGTTCACAGCACGATGCATTCCATCCCTGAGCTCTGGGATTGAGCCAATATTCCTCGAAAGCTTGTTAATTTTCCGGTAAGCCAGGTAACCACTCAGGCCAAACAGCAGGAATCCCGACACCAAAACGCTGAATATCCAAATATCTTCAGAATCCTCTACAGACAGTTGAGAGAGCCATATCAGGTTCCACTGATTCCAGGAGTCCATGATATACCCATCTGGCTCTGTCCCAGAGGGGCATCCGGGAGCCCCTTCTCCCGTTCTCATCGTTGAAAAACTTTTGTCAATCGCGTTGAGAGACCAACTGACCAGATCCTTTTTTTAAATAATTTCCAGTTTCCAGAGAAAATGCAGAGAGTGCCGTGCACAAGACAGGACAAAGCCTTGGGATGAGAAGGGAGGGAGAGGAGAAAGAAGTGTCTGTACACTCCAAGAGCTGACAAAAACACTTCTGGCAGAAATTAAAATGATAGAGTTTTACGATACTTTTGTCCAAGCATTTAGGAATTCCAGTCAGTCCCACAATAATTAGTGCCACATCCTGGGAATCATGCTCCTGTTGGCGTTTCTGTGCTGCTCTGATCCTGCTGCACTACTTTAATGGTTTGTTGTTGCATTGTGGGATTGAAGCAGCAGTGGGTGCTGTTGCATTTGGTTGCATCAATTCCTACAAAAGAGAAGAACTCCTTGGCAAACAGAGAACGGTAAAAAAAAACTTAAACTGGATAAAATACAGAAGATAGAAGATACCGGATGTGGCAGAAAGAAAAGAAGTCAAGCAGATATAAGGAATGTTGGTGTGTTGCAGGAACTGTCACGTTGTGGGGACGGTTAGGAGGAGGTTTGGACCCAACATGCAGATTGCCCAGGATGACACAAGGCAGGAGTAGATATATAAAGAAAAAGCCTTTTATTTTAGGATGAACCCAAAATGAACATAAAATCCAAAAGGGCAGGAAGCCAAAGTCCAAAAATCAGGAATTTCAAAAACACAAGAGGAACGAGCAGACTGACAGAATAAATCACACTAACAACAACAATGTACTGACAAGACACAGAGACAAGACAGGGCTTAAATACACTGGGGCATAATGGGAGGCAGATGAGCTGCAGGTGTGTGGAGTGTGTGGGGAGGACCAGTTGAAAGCAACGACTAATCATGGAACTAACATGACCTAAGAGTAAACCTAAAAACAGCAAAGCAACCATATAACAAATTCTAAAGGGAAGGAACTACAAAGACCGGTGGGAAAAAACACACTAAAGAGACTAATGGAATGAACAGCTGAAACTATAAAAACAGCAGAGGGGTGACTGGGGGAAGGAACACAGGACCTGAGAGAGATATCTAGAGAGCTGCAAAAAATGGAGACACATGAGGGAGACGCAGACATGACACATGAGGGCGCTAGAAGACACAAAAGGAGAATCTAAAGAGGGATGGAGAACCTCAGGAGACACATGGGGAAAGACGCAGACACAGACTATGACAGGAACATCTAAAGATAAAGGAGATGACTCAGGGCGGGGATTCATCAGTTTGAGAAGGAGAGGAGGGTGACAAAGTGATAACAGGTGAGAGGGACAAAAAGGATGGAGCAGAGAAGAGACAAGTGGTGGAAAAATGTAAAGAAGCAGCTGAGGGAAAAGGAAGAAGAGGGATGAGGGTGGCTGGGTTTGTGTTCTGTGGCCAGTTATATAAGTAGCATTAATGCTATTACTGCTAATAATGATGATGATTAGGGACTTTCATGTCTCGATTATTTGCCTGAAGTACCAATAAGACTCCTTCACTGATACAGAAACACGATCCTGCTTTTGCTTTATTGTCTTTTCCATGTTGGAGACTTGCAGACAGACGCTTATGTGTGATGCTCTGTGGAAGATCACAGTATAGGGAGACAGTTATAAATGGCCTGTATCTAGGATTATACCCCCCCCCCCCCCCCAAGGTGCTTTACAACACAAATACCCATTCATACACAGGTGGTGATGTAGCCACAGGTGACCTGGGGCTCACTGACAGAGACGAAGCTGACAGACACACACACCGCCGGTCCCTCCGACCACCACCAGCAGAATAGGTGGGTCAAGTCTCTTGCTCAACGGCACTACAGCAGAATTCTTTCCACAATCACTCCTACAACCTTCTGATTACTGGACAAACCCTGGTTTACCCATAACAGGTTCAGTCTCGTTATTCCTCCACGGTGAAGTCTAAACATCAGCAGTCTGGTTTAAACTGTTGCTTTTACAGCATCGCACCCTCTTGACCGATCTCTGGTCTGTTTTTGTCTAACCGTGGATGGCGGTGAAACACAATAGAGATACATTAATATGAGCTGATTATGTTAAAATAAATGGGCACGGGGTTCCATGTTTAAGAAGACAGCAGCTGGAGGAAGCTCCATGTTGGGTTTATGTAACAGATGTTTAACCCTCTCAGGCTCAAAATAAGTTTTGATAAAAGGACGAACAATTAAGTCCTTCAGGGGAACTTCTGAATTAAAAATGCTCATGGAATACGTATGTGGAGTAACCAGATAGGTTGGTTTTAACTGTTGCAAATCTGCAACGCCTGCCTCCAGAGGGTTAAAAACAACCACATGTGGGTTGCAAGCTGCAGAAGCTGCAGAAACACAATGAGCTCATGCTATTTCTGCTGATTTGACTTCTTATTCACACTGAAGCCGAGGAGTTGTTATCAATTAATGAGAGTAAAAGTGAAAGCAACTCAGTTCTTCAGTATTTTATATGTTGCTGGTCTCCTTTAGCCCAGCTCCAGCTCTTGATGGAATGGCTTTAGAGGATAAAAGCAGCAAAGCTGGTACATGTCTACTGCCCTCTGCTGGACAATAACAGAGGGTGAGGGCCAGTTTTATTTCTTTATTAATGCTACAGAAGTACAGGAAATAGTTGTTAACAAATATATGATAATTAGTTTAATCTGACATAGTTTTTTTTTAGAATTTCACATAATAAAACTGTCAAACATTTTGAATGGGGCGAGGAGAAGAACTCCAGAGAAAGTTAGCAGCCTAAAACTTCTTCATCCTGGTTGGAAGATGAGGAAGATCGGAGAGAGGACAGGGAGCTTTGAAAGGTGAGAAGAAGGCAATTAGTGGTTGGTTGGAGGTCTAGAGAGATTTTCCTTCAGTAGATGTTGGAGGTGAGCCTCATTTAGGGAATCATAAATGGAAGTGAAGTGATGTCACAGGAAGTGTTTGGGCTTATTTCATCACTGTCACTGCATTCTGGCAGCTTAGCTGCTGCAAGACGTTTGTTATGCAGAAATAACAGAAAGTCAGAGATGAGAGGATGTGACCTAGATTCAAGGAGTGCAAACATACAGAAGCAAAAGGGGAAAAAAATCACAATAAAAAGGCTCAACTAGAACACAAAAGAGCACAAAAACACGCGACACAAGGTGCTCGGATGGATTCCAATGCATTAATTTGTATTTAATACTGAAGGCAGAAAGTCGCAGGCTTCCTGAAACCTGCATTCATTCATCCATCACCACACTTTGAGATTTCCACGTCTAATCTGAAAAGAAAAGGCACGGCGGATATGAGAGAGACACAAAGAGTGGGGTAAAGTGTCAACGAGAGGGTGGGGGGAAGGAGTGAGGAAGAGAGAGAGAGGAAGCAAGAAATAAGGAGGGGGAAGGAGTGAGGAAGGGAGAGACAGAGTGGCAGAGAGAGAGAGGGTGAGATAAAGAAATGCTCAGTTTTACAATCAAACTCCTAAAATCTTTTTTTTTTAATTGAGTCACTGATTTATTTATTAAACCAGGGGTGTCAAATCCTGGTCCTGGAGGGCCGGTAACCAGCAGGTTTTGTGGTTTTTCTGCTTCAACATGCTTGATTGGCTGGTTGAATCACCTGTGCAGCAGCTCATCAGGCTCTGCAGAAGCCTGTTAATCACCTGCTATTGAAATCAGGTGTGTTGAAGCAGGTTAAAACGAAAACGTGCTGGATACCGGCCCTCGAGGAGCAGGATTGGACACCCCTGTATTAAACTAAGGCCCTGTCCACACGTAGCCGGGGATCTGCCAAAACGTAGATATATTTCTACGTTTTGGCCTGTCATCCACACGAAAACGGAGTTTTTTCACACGAAAACGGATCTTTTAAAAAACTCCGGCCAAAGTGAAGTTCTGTGTTTTCTCCGTTTTGGGTGTCTGCGTGTGGACAGACAAAACCGGAGTTTTAAGGTCCGCAACGTCACTTTCCGCGACAAAAAATGCTGACATCACGTGTGCGACCTGTGTTTACACTAGCCGACAGCATGGATGCCCTCAGAGCTGCGCTCGCTTTATCAATTGTCCAAGCGCTTTTTGCTTGTTTGTTTTTGAAAGCGGAATTACTGCTCCTTGTGGAAGACCACAGACGAATGAGTTGGGCGCCATGTTTCATGTTTCATTGAACGTAAGCAGGAAGACGAAAAGTTACGCTGACTGGATACAATTCGGGGGAAGTACTGCCGCCTACAGGTCTGGCATGTCCTTAACATCGTATTTATCCGGGTACGTGTGGACAGAGTTTTTTTTAACGAGGTGGTGTGGATGCAAGTTTTTGGAGGGGCGGTTATTCGTTTAAAAAAAACCCGGCTACGTGTGGACTAGACCTAACTGACAGGCTGTTTAACTGAAAGAGTGAATTCTAACAAAATAAGGTTCTGAGCATTTCCATTTTTACTGAACACCAACACTGTTCAGACTTTTATTCTGATGATATTTGTCTTCTTTGTAAACCAAAAAAAAAAAAAGGGAATATCTGGTGTGTGTCTGTCACGTCCACAAGGACAGATCTCCTCTGTAGCTGTGTGTGTGTGTGTGTGTGTGTGTGTGTGTGTGTGTGTGTGTGTGTGTGCCTTTCCTGCCAGAGATTCAGCTAATGAGAGCAGAGCTCAATTAATCCAACCGAAGCACTCTCTCTGATGTCTTATACAGGCCTCACACATTAGATGTGTGTGTGTGTGTGTGTGTGTGTGTGTGTGTGTGTGTGTGTGTGTGTGTACACTGTTTTCCACAGAAACATTGTATCATTACCTTGGAATTTGTCGTTAAACAACAGTAACTCCCCAATGAATCACAAAGCTTTACATGAAACTCATTTCTAGAAGGAACTTTTTTCAAGATATTAACATGAAGTCTCTTTTCACACAAAACCCAAAATAACTTTTGCTGCTGCCTTTTTCTGGCATCAAAATGTGTTTTTAAAATTCCCGGACATCATGTGTTAAACCTGTGGCACATATCAAAGGAGATCAGAGAATGACTCCCATTATAATTGTAACTTTTTTGGTAAATAGGGACCCATAGTCTTCAAGTAGATGGCTGTGACATCCTTATTATGACAGAAATTAATTTATTATTGAAGTGACAGGAATGGGCTTCCATAGCTTTCCTGGAACTTGCATAGATGTGCGGATCATGCCTACCGGCGGTCCAGACCACGTCTGTAGGAGTTCCAAACAGAGTCTTCTGGAGTTCACGTAAACAATCGTCATAAAAACTGAGGAAACAACTATTTTTCTGTCATTCTCAAAGCTTTTGGTTACAGCTGTAACCCAGGTTATGACGTTTGTTGGTATTCTACTTTTTTTCTTTCTGATCCGTTAAAAGCAGCCATTTTGGGTCCGTAACACGGATTTCGATTTATTTTCTGCTTTTTAACAACATCCAGGCTTCCTGTTTACTCCTGCTGCTGATTCTATAGGCTCACACCAGCATCTGCTGTCTGGTCTTTTAATTCCTCCCTCAGAAATGACCAGAGTTTGGTCGTGGACCAGAGGAATCGTTCAGCTCACTAAAATCAATAATTCTACACACTGTGTTGCATGCATGCTGTGGAGTCCAGCTCACTGCAGCAGATGTTGCTTTATTTTCTTTTTAAGAGAGTGAACCAAGAGAAAAATCACTCCAAGGGTTCATGAGGGATGCTGAAATCAGCACAAAAACATGTTGTTGCTTTTCCTAAAAGCTATTATAAGTTGCAGTATTAATAAAACCATATTTGCGGCACCCTAAGTGAAGCTTGATTTGTTAGAAAGTTGCAGACTTCTTTCCAACTGTCTGGTGGGAATCCTTTTCCTGGAAACACGGACCTGTTTTCAGCCTGAGTCAAATCGGTGTATGTGTTGAAGTGAGCAGCCATATTGGCTGCTTGCAGCGCTCTGTGGACTGTGCTCCTGTGATGATTTATTAAACAAGCTGTGGACTGTTGGTTCTCGCTCTGCTCATCTGCATTGTTCCATTCCTGCTCTCACAGATTTAGGATTCTCCGTTGCGTGCTGCTCCGGATTGCAGCCAGATCACCGGCTTGGAAACATATTGTTATATATTCTTCCCATATTTTACGGTTTTAATAAGAACCACATAAATATATCGTTTAGTTCTGTTGTTTGCATGAAATCCTTTGAATTTGAGCTTGAAGCAACATCCCTAAGTTTCATGATTATCTTTGTCATTTGGGGTAAATGTTACATGCTGCTTTTCACATCTGCACTCTGTTTGTTCAGCAGCCAAACACACACACACACACACACACACACACACACACACACACACACACACACACACACACACACACACACACACACACACACACACGCACACACACACACACACACACACACACACACACACACACACACACACACACACACACACACAGAGCAGCAGCAGTGCTCTGATTAACAACTCCACACCAGATACCTGAATCCGATGCGATCGCATTCTAAAAAAACTCTTTCTTTGTGTTTTATCCATGATTTTTTAACCCTTTTGTTTTTCATCCAGGTAAAAATCCTGTTTCACCCCAATTTGCAGAAACATCTTATAAAACCTGACTGTTGTCTTTAAAAGAGAATCAGACCAAAGGTCTCCCCTGACCCGAGGCTGTATCCTTCTTGTATTGTGTTGCACCTTTGTAAGGGAAAGGTGTTGATTTAATGCATCTGACATCCATGCTTTTGGACATAGAAAAGGACATTTTCCAAGAACCTGTTTTAATGTTTTTGCAAAAAAAAAAAAAATATATATATATATATATATATATATATATATATATATATATATATATATATATATATATATATATATAAAGAAAAATAACTATATATATAATTACAAATAATGTAAAATTCTCGTCCACTTGTCTTTTCTCCCGAGCCGGTGTAATACAGTATTCTGTGTATTCCTCCCATGTGGGCAGATGTGTGGGTGTATTCTGAGGATGTGCATGCAGCTGAGATCATTTGGTTTGTCTGATAAACAAAAACAGAATCAAAAATGTGTCTTTCACAGTGGAAAGTTGGATTTATTACCTTTTTTTCCTTTTTTTATTTTAATATTTTTTAATAAACACAACTGGTGCACACAGTGCAACAGAAATGGAGGCTAGGACTGAAAAAAATCATGAATAATTAATTTTTATGTTCATTATAAACGTCTCCCTTGAGGAGCTTCAGGAGAGATCTTATGTCTTTACTCTGTTGCATTTGTATGGTTTGATTTATGTAGGTTTCCACATAGCTATGGAAAAGCAGCTTGAAACACGGCTCAGTCTCAGAGTGCAGCAGCAACATCCGTCACAGACACTCTACAGCCCATTCATTTATTAGTTTCTGTAAATTCAACTCAACCAACAACCTCTTAGAACACAAACATGAGCTGAAAGGGCTCAGAACAGCTAAATGTAAAATACTGGAGATATTTATAAATCCTGTCCTGCAGCTAATATCTGCAGCTAAGGAAGGGAAAGAGCTCCTGTACCTAAAATAGTCAGTTTGTGCGTTGGCGTGTAGGTCGAATCACTGGAAGACAGCTGACTTCTTCAGACTTCCCTCCTTTAGTCACGTTTCTGGACTTTATTTGTCCTCTCACTGCACTCCTCTTCCTCTCATTCATTATGTCTTACCTGTCATGGTTTTCCTTCCACCTCTCACCTGTCCCCCGCTTGTCCCCAGCTCCTCTGTGGGAGTTGATCTCCATCTTCTCTGAAACATCACCCTGCAGCACGAAGGTCGCAGGTTCGAAACTCGGCTGCGGCCTTTCTGCGTGGAGTTGCATGTTCTCCCCATGCATGCGTGGGTTTCCTCCGGGTACTCCGGTTTCCCCCACAGATCACAACATGCCCTATAGGTTATAAATTGTACGTCGCTTTGGATAAAAGCATCTGCTAAATGAATAAACATAAACTGTTTACGCTCTTTTCCCTTTTCCTACTTCTGTCACTCTTCAATCCCTCGTGTCTTTTATCTAACAGTGAATAGTTTTGTTCCTCTTCCCAGTGACCTGCTTCAGCACTGCCCTCAATTCCCCATCCTCCCTTTTCCTCCAGGTTTCCACATGCCTGCTCAGAACTCTTTCAATGACCCAGCCTCCTTCTTCACAACTCTCCATCCTTATCTTCCTCTGCAAAGCCCAGGAATTTTCAGCTTTGATCTCTATGTCCTGTTCTGAAAAAACTTCTCTGACTCCGTTACCATGACAGTAAGAAGGAGAGAGACCTTTCAGGAGTGCGAAGAAGATGTTGAGAAAGAGCCAGGAGGGGATCAGGAGATTTTAGGCATTGGATTTGAGGAGGAAGGGTTGAAATGAAGATTTAACTAAAACACTATTTTCTTTCTTACATGTGAAAAAAGAAACAGAGACTCCAAAAGCAGTGGAACAGCCACACCGGGCCGGTTACCGGGGAGAATGTTCAGATCGCTGTTGGACACAAACAGCATAGAGACACACCCTGTTACTGTAAGAGTCTAAATCATTAGAGAAAAAAAAAACATGAATTTATTTCTTTTTGGATTCCACTGATTTTCTCTTCTGTTACAGTCGTTGATCACTTTCACAAACAAACGTGATTCGTCCGGAACAAAGAGGAACATAGACAAAAGTCCATGAAACCTCTCTGTGGACAACAGTCCATTTTTACTAAGACAGGTGAGAAAGCTCCGCCCCTGTGGAGCTCCATAGCTCAGGTATTTTCAGATGGTTGTGTCACTCTCCAGCTTTGAAGCTATCCGTCTAAAAGTTTCTGCTCTTTTGCAGACAAACCCTTTGACATTTCTCGCCCTTGCAGATTTTTTTATAAACAAAATCAGAAACTTTTGTCTCCTTCTATCTCTGCCGTCCATCACTGCTGCATCACGTCCAATTTTCTCAAAAAACAAGCTTTTAAACTCTCCAACAATAACTCTGCTCTGTCTCCAAGACCCACTGCATCTCCCACATGGAACACGTTATGTGTTGTGAACTCTGAACTCTTCAGAGGTACAGTCTGTGTGTTAAAGACACATACAGACAGGTAAATAACACATCCTGTGTAAAACCAGTGCTGGATTTTTTTATATTTGGCTCTAAATGCAAAAGTTCTCCCACCAGCCAAACAAACTTCTCATTATTCCGTTATAATATTTTTACCATCAGCTGATCAGCCAGCAACTCTGTTTCTACGCTGCAGACTTGGTTGTTTGAGACATTTAGGAAAGCCTGCCTTTGCTACCTTTTCTGCAAGCTGCTTTGTAAGCGACCTCAGACTCGGCTCCTCCTCCGTCCTATCAATGCCTTGTTTGTTTCTGCTGCTCCTCTGCTGTTTACATACAGACTTCCCCATTTGCATGTGGAAGAGCAGAGATGTGTCTGAACATTTAAACAGACAAATAACAGATGTTTGTAGCCCGTAGCCACAGCCTCTGATGAGTTTTTATTCTTCTCTGAGGAGCTAAAACACTGAGCATTAATAGGACTTCATTCTTAATGAAACATAGCTTAAAAACTGTGAAATAGGGCCGATGAAACAATATGTGTTGTAAAAGTTAGTGGTGTGTGTCATCGTCGAGGATACAACACACATAAAAATAAATAAAATAAAAATATTGTTTCAAAACCATCAACGATACCAAAACACAAGTTCAGTCACCTGAAGCCTGACCTTTTGAGACCCCTTTAAACTCCAGCTCCTACTGTGAAGCCTATCTGAGCTCCAGAGGGGGCGGGGCTTTCTCACATTTTTTACCAAAATCCCAAAATTGTGTAGGTAGAAAATTCATGAAAATGTGAAAAATGCTACATTTAAAAAGGAGGATAGTGGTAAATAAAATCTTTTGTAATACTTATTATATTAAGACACTTCAGGTTGTTCTGTCGGGTTAAAAGGAAAGATGGGAAAATCTGAGGACGCAGAAGAAACGTTAGAGTTAATGAAAGGCAGAGAAAGGAGGGAAGAAGGCGGCTAAGTTTGACTTCACTTCCCACGCAGAGAGAGGGAACGAGTGAACAACAACAGGAAGAGGTGAAGGAGGGAGAGAGGAGGGGAGGGGAGAGGAGGGGAGCAGAGAGGGAGCTCCTGTTAGAGAGAGAAGGACTCTGTCTCTCCTTCTTCTCTGTACCATGTGACTGGCCACAGCTCCAATACCGCTCTCTTTCACTCTCTGCCTCTTCTTCCATCCTTTGCTCGGCTCACATTATGTTGGACTAAGAAGGAAGAAAAGCAGGAGGAAGAGGAGAGAAGAGAAGAGAAGAGAAGAAGATAAAGAGACGAAAAGAAGGAGAGGATGTTTTCAGTTTCACTTAAGTGCCGGTTAGGGGTCATCAGACGCCGGATCAAGGGTACAGTTTGTGTGTGTGTGTGTGTGTGTGTGTGTGTGTGTGTGTGTGTGTGTGTGTGTGTGTGTGTGTGTGTGTGTGTGTGTGTGTGTGGTTCTTCTAGCAGTTGTTTGTGACTGGCAGCAACACTCCTGTGTGTAGCTCTGTATTTGTGGTGTGTGTATAGATCTTTGTGTGTGTAGTTGTATGTGTGTGTAGCAGGTTTGCATCCCTGCACCGTCCTTGTGTTTCTCTGCGAGGATACGTTGTGATGAAAGTGAAGGATGCCTTCCTGCTGATGTGGATTTCGTATTATTATTGCTTTATTGTGTGTTTCGCTCCTCGTTCCTAACCCTGGTGGTGTGTGTTACTGACGCTGACCATCTCCAGCACCCGTACCCTAAAAGAAACATAACAACTCGAGTGCACTTTTCTTCTGTGACAGGAATGAAAGATGTCACATTCCTCTTAGCAAGTGGCTTTTCTTGACCTAAGAGGTTAAAGTGATTCGGCCAGCAGTTGAAGGCACTGATTGCTTTTACCTTTTCTTTGTCAGCTTCAACAAGTCACTTCTTGTGTCTCAAAGTTTCTTTTTCCAGCTTTACCTAACTTTATCCTCTCTTAACTTCTTTAATGGGGAAAGAGTTTACCTGAAGAGGAATCCTGACCTCACCAGGATGGATGAGGATGAGGATGGCTCACCATGCTGAATCAATTTTATTTCAGATTTGTTAAAGATTGTGTTCTTTTTAAAAACTATTTTGATTCTATCTTAATGAGAAATGTGCCAAGTAGTGTAGTTGTAGCATGATAAAAATCTGACTAAACAAAGTTATAGATGTCAAATCCTCACTGAGAAAATATTTGATTCATATAGAAACTTCTCAGAAGATCAGATCATTCCACCAGGGGGCAGCAGACAGGTACGGGACTAGATGATGAAGGGTTTCTGCTGAAGGTACTAGTCCTGATGCTCCATCTGGGTGCTTTAGCACTAGCTTTACTGTAGAAATGTAATTCTGGTGACTAATTAGTTTCCTGGGCCTGTCCATCAGGCTTTTAAGGACAGTTTCTATGCCAGAAGGGGTTTGATGAGAACTTGCATCAATGCTGATGAAGTTTAAACAAGTATTTGATAAGTTTCCTGATAGAATGGTGAAATTATAATCTTGTATACATGTGAATTCTTCCAAGAACATATTTATGGTGATTTCTCTTGGTCCTCAAAGACTTTTAATATTATAACCCCCCCCCCCCCCCCCCCACACACACACACACACACACACTGAGATGGAGACTTAAACTGTAACCGTAAGCATCAAAACACCAGTAAAACTCTGACTTTATATTTTAAGGGTTAGGATATTTCTGAGAGAGCCTGGCTTTGAGATTAACTCTCTCGTCTCATGTGCTTTTCTTGAACCCGTTTCCACACCTTTGATTGAACAGTTTATTAATCATGTTTGAGTTTACCTGTCTGCCTCTGGAGTTCTTGAGTCCTACTATACTGTCCCATGACGAACTGCTTTAGCTGAGGAGTCTCTCTCTTTTTCTTGTATGAGAATGAGGGAAAGGCAACTCCACTGTCAGTTACAACAAGAGCAGACTTAGTTCTTTAAACATTTAGGACAGAAGCTTCTTAACTTTATATGTTACAGAAGAAAAACACCTGACTGATATTTATGAAGATAAGGCTGAAGTGTCCCAGGTCTTTTAGGGAACAGCCCAAGGCTGTCGGGTCAGCAGGATAGTTACAGTTATATTCTCATGATTAAGATGGAGATGGATGCACAAAGGTGTGTGTGTGTGTGTGTGTGTGTGTGTGTGTGTGTGTGTGTGTGTGTGTGTGTGTGTGTGTGTGTGTGTGTGTGTGTGTGTGTGTGTGTGTGTGTGTGTGTGTGTGTGTGTGTGTGTGTTATTATGTTTGGATGCAGTGTGTGTGTGGCCAAAAGCAAAGTTGATGTGAGCAAGGAGGGCTTCCTGTATGTGCTCTGATAAAAGTGAGAGGCCACATGAAGTCATAAAATGAACGGTTTGTGTTTCTTTTCTTGGAGTTTGTGATCTTTTCTGCAGCAGAGAGGAATCAGAGTCATCTCAGTTCAGCTCAAAGAATCAGCTAAAACATCTCATCAATAATCAACACCGACTTTTTGGACAAATGACATTTGTAAAGGAGTTTCCAAAATGTCTCAAAACATTTGCAAGGGTTCTCGTTTACATCACTTCCTCGCTCTCATGTTGATGATGGAACCTGTCAGACTTTTTTTTGCATCTTTTATTTCTGTCTGAGTGGATCATCACTTTAAGTATCTTATTCTTGTTCTAGTGTGCATTTGATTCAGTCTCAGATGTTTGTTTCATTAGATGTTTTCTTGCTTTTGTTTGTTTTAGTCTCCACCATTATCTTTTTTGTCCTTCATGCTTTTTCTGTTGCGCTAACTTGATTGGTAGGATGAATGAATGAAGGAATGAATGAATGAATGAATGAATGAATGAACAAACGAACGAATGGACAAACTGACAAATTAATTAATTAATTAGTGACCTTCACTTGTATAGAGCCTTTCAGAGTAAGGACTCTGAAGCACTTTACACTACAGTGTATCATTCCTCCATTCACACAGTCACACACTGATGGTGATGAACCACGATGTAGCCACAGCTGCCCTGGGGCGCACTGACAGAGGCGAGGCTGCCGAGCACAGGCGCCACCGGTCCCTCCGACCACCACCAGCAGGGTTTGAACATGAAGAAGAAAAAAGTCAAACAATCTTGGACATGATTAAGATATTTTGACTCTTACGGTCCCCGTAATTTTGCTCATCTGCCCACCTCTCCGATTTCTACTGCTGCCCCTACAGTCTCTCAGTCCCAACCTTTCAGGACCAAGGATAGCGTCTGTGTGCCACCCTCACTCTGTCAGCCTGCAGGATCAGCACCTTGGAGAGAGGCATGCCTACCAGCAGCTGAGGCAGCAGCTATTACCACTCAGCCTCACCTGGAGGACTTTAGCAGACACTCAGGGGGCAAGACACAAAGCTACTGTGTTTTCCCCTCGCCTTGTGTTGTGTGGTATGGTTATTGTTAAGCTAGCCGTTTGCCTTGGCAACACAACTCTGTGGTTTATAGTCTTTTGAAGCATGGTTTTGAGAGTTCTGAGCTAAGAGAAATGTAATTAGGCTTAAGGACATTTTGGTTTGGTTTGAAGCTCGGTGCTTCTTCGGTTGGCAGTTTTCTGTTTGAGTAGTTTGTAACTTTTATTTATGTTGTGGTTTACTTTTAGTCCTGCTTAGGGATTTCTGTTTGTTTAGAGCTGTCCTGTTGTGTTTAGTAGTGCTGGGGGGTTGTCCAGCTTTTTGTGATTCCAGGGTATTTTCTCCCTGTGGGTTAAATTGTATTTACTGTTTATCAGATGTAGAAGGTTTGTTTTATTTGTAGCTTTATTCAAAACCTCATTGACTTGACTAATCATTTGTTTAAATAAACATTTTTGTTTTCTCGTTGAAAACTCCTGGAGTTCATTGTTTTATGTTCTTCTGCTTTCTGTGTTGTCCCTCTTGAGCTCCCAGACAAGAGGGGGCATTACAGTGACTAAGCTGCTTACACCCCAAATGACCCAGTCATGTAAAAACCTGCTGTAGAAAAGTCAAAGGTTTCAAAATAAGAGAACAGTGACATCGTTCAGTAGTGAGTAAATTTGAAGGTCGTCGTCGTCGTCGTCGTCTTCCTCCGCTTATCCGGGTCCGGGTCGCGGGGGCAGCATCCCAATTAGGGAGCTCCAGGCCGTCCTCTCCCCGGCCTTGTCCACCAGCTCCTCCGGCAGGACCCCAAGGCGTTCCCGGACCAGATTGGAGATGTAACCTCTCCAACGTGTCCTGGGTCGACCCGGGGGCCTTCTGCCAGCAGGACATGCCCGAAACACCTCCCCGGGGAGGCGTCCAGGAGGCATCCTGACCAGATGCCCAAACCACCTCAACTGGCTCCTTTCGATCCGGAGGAGCAGCGGTTCTACTCCGAGTCCCTCCCGAATGTCCGAGCTCCTCACCCTATCTCTAAGGCTGAGCCCGGCCACCCTACGGAGGAAACTCATTTCGGCCGCTTGTATCCGCGATCTCGTTCTTTCGGTCATTACCCAAAGCTCATGCCCATAGGTGAGGATTGGGACGTAGATCGACCGGTAAATCGAGAGCCTGGCTTTCTGGCTCAGCTCCCTCTTCCCCACGACAGATCGGCTGAAGGTGCTAAATAAAACTCATCTTTAACTGGAGGGTGTGCATGCTGGCATCCTACAGCAGAGTGGCTTCTGGGTAAAAGGTTAGGAGGGAAAACCCTAAATCAGCTTCCTGCTATTCATCATATTTTTGAGTCTTATGAGATCATTTTCGCAGTTGGAAGTATGAAGCTTCATATGATGAAACAAATGATCTACTTCTAAGGCAGAGGAAGAGTGTGGGCTGTGATTGCTTCCATATTTATATTCACCACATGTTCTTAAAATATTCTAAAGGGAACTTTACTTTTTTCTTATTCCACCATTTTATTTTATTTTATTTTTTTACCGTTTAAAAACATTAAATCTCAGAGCAAAATATCTTTCCTGGAAGGTTTGGATGGTGAGGAAATTCTATGTGGAGAGGACGTGATGATCAAGTAGGAAACATCTGGTGATTCGTTTTTATAAACACACAAATTTAACACTTGGGTTTTAACTTGGCTGAAGAAGAAGAAACCCTACTAAAATAATTATATACAAGAAGACATTACAAGGACATATGATGAGAGCGCGGGGTACAACATCTGTATTTTAATCATTGATGATCAGTATCACTGACGAGAATTTTCCAGCCTTATTCTGGGGAATTTAACCAATCTTTTTTGTAAAGTTTAAGAATCAAAATAACATTTTCTTTGCTTTTTTAAATATCGGTCTAGTCTAAAGCAAAATTTTAATATTTTTGAATCATTTTCTTGAGCCAGTAAATGCTAAAATGACCCTTTACAGGGTTAATGAAGCATCACTCGGACCCCCTCCACTATCTGTGGCCAGAATACCACACTTGCAGCTTTAGAGTATCTGGACCAGTCGCTGTTGGATTTAATAAAGTAGAGCTGGCATGCTGGTGCTGCAGTCTGCTTCCAGTAAGTTTCCTGCATGTTTTAGATCGTGAGCACAGGTGATTTGTTTGATGTAGTCATGAATCGATCTTGTACACGCTAATGAAGGCTGAGGTGATGTTTCAGCTGTTAGATGACGGCGTTAAAAAGATGAACACATAGCGCTGGTTTTACAACAGTGAGTAAAAACAAACTCTAGGAGTGCTAAAATCAAGCCAAAACTGCAGTTTCTGGGGATGCACCAATGCTACTTTTACAAACTGATACTTGGATCTGAGTACTCACCAAAACCAATTACCGACACCGATACTACTACCACACACAAAAAAAAATGCAATGAATTGGAATACAGGTTTTATTTTCTTCTCTGCTTTCAACGGGAAACGACTGTGAGTTAGATAAAAAAAATAAAATATGTTAATAGAAATGATCACAAAACTAAAATATTAGGTGAACAGAAATGACTAGTTACAGTGAAGCCACTGTCAGGCAAGTGCATTGGTATCGGTTCCTGGTATCAGTTAATTTTCTGGTATTAGTTAACTTTTACCAAGACTGGTATTGGTATCTGTATCGGCCCAATACTGGTGCATCCCTAATAGTTGCCATTTAAAAATCATTCCGTTTAATTCAATGAAAATGTTCTTCAGATATTCCAAATATGTCCTGAACATTTCAGCTTCATAACCTTTTGGTGTATTTTTAGTAACACATAATGAGTCACAACAAATGTTGAATAAACTTCTTAAATTTGACTCATATTTATCACCCGGTACATCATTCTGAGTTACGATCCGTGCATTCTTCAGTAAACGCTCTCTACCATGCAGCACCTGTTGTCTTCTGCTGTCAGACTGACTCATCAGTACTTTTGAAATCTCACTGAGCCTCGTGTATTTCCCGTTTCATCCTTTTAAAACTCATATTTTAACACTGGGTTCTCTTTGTGAACAAAATCTGGTTCAGTCAGACTTTTCCCAGTTTGATTCTGTTTTTAGTTGTTGTGGCTCAGCTGTTTACTGCTGTTGCATATTGTGACGATGAAATGTGCTTGATAAATAAACTCACTTAAAAAGTGAACGTAGGCCAGACGATGGTTTCAGGATGTGAGTGAGGAGATGAGATGCTGCTGGATTGAACCTTTTTGATTCACCTCATCAGACTCTAAAAAGATTAGTCTCCAGACGTCATGCAACATTTGTCCTAGAAAACAGTTCATTCACTCAGATCTGCACAAAAGGTCAACCCGACTTCCTTTAGAGGAGCTTACGGCATCCATTGCTGCCTGAATCTAAGGATGTTTGCAGATTAATGACAGCCGTGCTCTAATCAGTCACTTTGACTTTTTGTGAAACGACAAAGTCACAAATTAGATCTCCTGAAGTGCGCATCAATTGTGAACTTGATCTTTCTGGTAATTTTCCGAGAATTAAAACTTTTCAGTTCTTTCTCAGGCTGGTGTTGCTTGGTAACATGTAACTTTTATTCTCTTTTAAAAAAGTGAAAAAAAAGCTATATTTAGGGATTAAATCTCACTTTGTTTTACCCTTCTCTCTCCCTCTGTTCATTTTACACCCACCTACCTAGTTATGTTAAATAATAACAATTGTAAACAAAAATTACATCTCAATTATTCTTGTCTGAAAGGTGAGGCAGCTTTATTTGTGTAGCACATTTTATACACAGAGGCAGTTTACTGTGCTTTCCAGTAGCAAGAATAGAACGACCGTTAAAATCAACGTGACAGCACAATTAAGACAGCACAATTAAAATACACAAATTAATTTAGATCAAATCAATTTCAGACTTAGGAATCAGATAAAAGACTAAGGCAAAGGGTGATCAGTACCCGTGCAGAAGGTGCAGCATAGAAACATTCACTCAAAGGCTGATAAAAGAAAAACCTAAAATCTGTCACGTGGCAGAGCAATGAGCTAAATTTAAGAATTTGTCTTTCTGAATGATAAAATCACACCTTGATTCAGTGATGATCCCGTAAAGATGAAGGATCTAACCTGACTTGGCACCATGAGGATAAAATCTGAGTTAGTGGAAATCCTTTGTACTGCTAAAACATGTGAGTCTGGCTGCTGCTGCTGCTGGGAGTTAAATTATGACATTTTTAATGGAAAAACAATGTTTACATGATTTCCAACCAGCGAGGCATTTAAAAGAGGAAACGGCAACCTTAGCATCGAACCCCTGGAACCCAGACAGGATGTTTTTTTTTCCCTCAGGAGGACATCAACATTCACGCTTGTTTTACAGCCAGAAAAGCAGCAGAGAAACATCCATAAAACATGAAAGAGGGTTTGAAGTGCAGCAATTAAGATATTAAGTCCTACTTCCTTTGAATTTTTGATCTGACCTTCATTCAGGCCTAAAAGTTTCCAGATGAACGTTTTGATGAGACTCAACACTAAACTATCAGTTTTGTAAAAGTGTTTTTCCAGGAAGTCATTTTGCTTTTGGACGTCCCATGGCCGAGTAATCTACCTTTTCTAATCTTTGTTTGAGTTTAGGGTTAGTGAAGTCAAAGTGAAGCCTAAAGGTACCAAAAGAAAGACTTTGCACCGACCCACTCACATTTTTACACCTAACAGAAAACTACTTTTTACAGGGAAAGTTTTTACAGTGCAATTTCCCCCCTTAACAGTCACCTGATTAGTCAGATTGAATATTTTTTTGGTGATTAGATAAGTCTAGCAACTGTTTTGATTTCATTTTTACTGGAGAAAGACTCAAAATCCCAAATGAAGTTATTAACCAGGAGTTTGGGATTGTAAAATTGTCACAAAAAAGTTGTTTGTAGTATTGTAGTTGTTTGTAGTACTCAGATTTTATCCTCACGGTGCCAAGTCAGGTGAGCTTATTCAATTTTACGGGATCATCACTGAATCAAGTATTTTAGATTCAGATTCAGATATTATTGTATTAATGCCTCAGGAAAGTTTCTCTGGGAGAGTCAGTTTCCTGCAGTGGTGCATCGACAGAAATGTAGAAAACAAAAACTGTCAAAGTGTGGATAATAAAAGAACAATTACCGGTAGTAATTTATTAAAATAATAAAAATACAACATACAAACGGATTTTGTGTCTTCTTGTTTAAACACATTACGCGTTGAGCATTTTCCTCAGAGAACATCTTATTTTATGATTATTGCAGGTTTTGTCTTTCAGCATGGAAGGATGATTTCCTTTCAGCATCTTGGTTCAGCTGTTTGTCAACTAGGCATTGTTTTCCAAAGCATCTTTAAAATAAACACACTATTGTGCAAAATGATGAAAAATGTGATGATTGGATCAGAACGACATGTCTAAGTCATGTCAAGTCATGAGTTTTAAGAACTTATTTAAAATTCCAGAGAGCTGAGGGGTGAAAAGTCTGAAATGGCAGAAGCTGCATGCTTTTCCTCCATTATCTTTCTATACTGTCTCAGCTAATTAAGACATGTTTTTATATGAAAATGAAGAAAAAACTAACTAATCACAAACATGAAGTGATGCAATTGTTCTAAATGAAATCAGTGGTAGTGAAATGAATCAACTGCTAAATGTATTATGTGTAAACACAACAGTAATAAAATAAAAATAAATTATTGTCTTTTATAAAGTTGTGGCTCAAACCTCAGTGTGGGTCAGTAAGCAGCAGTTTAAAAAAGGCAGCCAGAGGTAAAATTCCTTTGACTGGCATGTGTTAAAACCTCAGCGGAAAAAAGGTTTTTGGATTTAGTGTTTCGTTTTGTGCGCTCTCAAACCAGAAGATGGCTTCCAGTCTGAGCCTGTACCAGCTGATGACGGCACGCCAGTAACTCTGCACAAACACTCATGTCAACAGTAGCGTATCGTTGGTGTTTCTGCGTTAGCATTATAGCAGACAACAACGTGTCATCAGTCAGATGTAGCTTCTGAAACCTCAGCTAGTTGGTCAGAGTTGCTTTTTCTCTGGGAGAATGTGTTATCAGAGAGTTAAGTGCAGCTGGGTCACCCAACATGCGATAGCAACAAGCTGGTTAGCCGAAGAGGAGAATACACAGCTGGATTCAGACAACAAGCAAGTCAATCAGAACGCAGTGGGTTCAATCAGGCATGGAAGGATGGTGAACATCTTCAGAACCAAGATCTGTACCTTTTATTTACTTTTGTTGTGTTTCTGTGCTTGCAGACACAAGCCTAGCAGCGCTGCTTCAGGCTTCCCCAGTATACCTCAATTATCTACAAAAAGTAAAAAAAAATACAATGTGCTGCAGTTTTTGGTGGTAAATATGTGGTTAAACCATCTGACACTAGCGCTCTGCCAGTCTCATGAGAATAAATTGTCAGAATATGTGAATCATCTTTTAGTCCCAACCTTTGAGCATGTCGTAGCATCCACAAATGATCTCTTCTTTCCCTACTGGAGCTAACACGCATGCTCCAGTCAGAAACTGTTTGCAGTCAGCTTGCTAAGGTCCTCCTCCTAACGTCACCAGTTTTCATGACTTTATTGTTGCTCATTTGGCTCAGACCTTTTGCTGCAGCTGTAAACACAAGTATCCATAAACATTGAGACCACAAAATACAGCGTATCATGTAGCACCAGTGTACAAATGCTAATGACTCCTGCTCTTCACTGCGTAGAGGAGAACATTTGATTTTCTATAATAGTTTATGACAAAATTCCCTAACAAAATAAAAACTAACTGTTTTTATAGATGGTAAAGTGTAGTTAAACTGAATTTCTACAACTCCCATGCAGAGTCTGGCCAATACCTTTAACTGTTGCATAGTTATAATGGTTTTATCTTAAACCCTCTTCATCGTTTCTTAAGGAACAAGGTGTTTGATAATGTTCCAATGACATTTTACCCAGAAACAGCTGAGGTGGGGAGGGGTGATTTCTGATGTTTCATATTTAATCTGCTGTTTCTGTTCCTAAAGACAACATTCAAACTCTGCTGTTTGTTCCAGCTTTAGAAACCTGTGAAAAGCAGCATCAGAGCAACGGCACGCCACTCTGACTGACTTATTTGCTTAATCTCCTATCCTGGAAATGTAGAAGATCAGGGATTATAGAAAATAAATCTAAGCTCCCTATGCAAAGCTCCAGGGTGTGAAAGTAACAGATGTTTTTGGTCTAAATGAGCCTGGTGTGAAAATCAGACAGCTCAGCCTGTAGTTTGTCCCTTTTGGGTGTCAGTAGAAGCTACAGATCAGCATGACCAAAAAGGGGAAATCTGGTTTGTTTTGTTCTTTGATGGAAATTCTCAGGCTGCAAAGGCATCGACAGCAGGCTCCAGCAACCTTCACCAGCTCCCGTGGTGGGATGCCAAGGTGTTGGCCCTGGGTCAGCCTGGGGGCCTCCTGATGGCAGGGCCCAAGGGGCATCCAGCAAGGATCCCAACCAACTCTCACCCGACATAATAATAATAATAATAATACTAATAATAATAATAATAATAATAATAATAATAATAATAATTAGGGATGTCCCGAGCCAATCGCATGATCGGAAAGCGGCCCCGATCACATCATTTCAGACTGCTTAGGACTCGAGCTTTACTTCCCGATCCAAGCCCCAATCTGGAGTTGGATACTGGGTTCAAATTACAGGAGAGCAACTTGGTTTTCCTTAAAGGTTGTCAGGCTCTCCTGATGCCCTGAACTTACACACCCAGAAGGAGCACAAAAGAGATCCAGTTTCTACCGATATTATATTGTTTATATGGACTCAGCGTAGCGGGGATTCTTTTGAGCAGAGATGCAGAGAGCGGCAGGCAGACCGCTGATCATTCATGATCTCCAGCTGACTTCTGCACACAGCCACCGTAACATTCTTTAAGTTTCTAAGTGGCGTCACCACAAAAAATGCAATTAACACACAGTCGTTCCTGTCCGTTTTCTCTCTGGTAAGTTCTGTCTGTACTTGAGCATGACGTGTGGACGCGCTCGCGCTGCAGCGCTTGTCACTGGCGCAGCCGGGCAGAGCAGCGCACACTCCGCTTTTTTTGCGGTCAATAGATAATTTTGATCTGCTAGTTAAAAAGTTACTTGTGAGGTGAAAAAGAAGGAAGCAGGCAGGAGTTTTTCTGGAGGAATGGGAGATGCAGGAAGATCAGAGACAGACAGGACAGGAAGACAGGAAAATAAAAACCAAGAAAACAAAACTAAGTTCTTAAAAAAATAAAATGTAGGTAGATTTATCCCACTACATGTTTGTACTTGTATGAAGCAATAATTTATCAGTATGTAGTATTTATATAGTTGATACAATTCAGATCTTCTTCAAAACTCCGCCCCATGCCCAGGGATGTATCTAAGCATTTTGGGGCTGAGGCACAGTAGACCCCTTCCAGGTATTTTCAGTTGAAGTGCTATCTGTTTTTATATTAGACTTTTTATATTTGCAATAAAGTCCAAAAGTGAAAAAATTATGTTATTTATTACTTGATTGTTCAAGCTTCCTCACAGAAGTGATCTGTTGTTAAAAATTAAAATGAAAAGGTAATTAAATTAAAAAATAAGGAACATTCTGGAACAGTTTCTTCCTTTTCTTTATTATTTTTTTGTATCGAAAGTATCGGATCGGGACTCGGTATCGGCAGATTCTCAAAATCAAATGACTCGGACTCGAGGGCAAAAAAACCTGATAGGGACATCCATAATATTAATAATAATAATAAAAATAATAATAATCAAACTTATATAGCACTTGTTTAGGACGCTCAAAGGCACTTGCATGCACTCTCACATTCACACACTGCTAGTGATGGTAAGCTACTTTGTATCCACAGCTGCCCTGGGGTGGTCTGACAGAGGCGAGGCTGCCATTTGGTGCCATCGGCCCCTCTGACCATCACCAACACAGGCAAGTTGGGTGAAGTGTCTTGCTGAAGGACACAACAGCAGAATACCCCAGGTGGGAGCTGGAATCGAACCCATGACCCTCCAATCATGAGGCAACCTGCTCTACCACCTGAGCTACTGCTACTGAAGAACCACTGGCTCTACTCTGGGCCAGGCTACCCATGGGCTTGGCCTACCATTAACATTGGCCAATATTGACATTGAATTTTAAAAATTCTGTATCGTTTTTCAGTCTCCTAACAACCCAACCATTGCACAACATACACATGATTGTTACAACTCCTGAGTTCCTGAGCTTATTTAATAGCAATTCAACGTATCCTGGTTCAGGACCCTGGACAGCACCCTCCAGCTCTTGCCCCTCTATGCGCTTCAGAGGATCATCACCACGGAGAGGGGCACACTGAGGCTCCTCCACACCTGCCTGCCTGTGGACACTAGCTGCGACCGATCAGGAATCACCCCTCATGCCTCCACAAAAGGGAGCCGCTGCAGTTCACTTGAGAGCTTCAGAAGGAGAAAGAAAGAAGTTGAGAGGGAGGCAGGAAACAGGGGAGACCGACAACGACGAGAGAGGAGAGAACAACAGAGGGTGACATCAAAGACAACGACAGAAAGAAAAGGAAGGAAAGGATACCGGTTCCAAGTGATAGAGGGGGAAGACTTTCTACCACCTTCAACCTGCCACTGACAAAACCTGAGCTGTCAGGAGAGGATCACCTGGAGCCATTGAGAAAAGCAGAACGTGAGATGCTGGCTCCTTGCTGAGCCGTATTTGATGGACTGAATCTTTTTCAATCTTTGAGGATTAGTTTACTAAGTCGAACCTCTGCCCTTTTGTTGAGTTTGCCATTTCACAGTTTATTTACAGAGACACCTTTTGTTAATAAAATTCCTGTAAGATAATACTTAGTCCCTTATTTTGCTCACTCCACACTAGTGTTGCCCCTCCTGGTAATTTCTAGGCCAGGAGGAGTGTAACGATGATATACACCAAACTCCTCAGATATTTCTTCTCTGTCTTGAAATTTTAAACTATGACATATCTTAGGTAAAGTTTTTGAAATAGTTTACTTTATGTGGCTCGACTAGTGAAGTAGGAATCTGCCCTGTGTAGTGAACATACGCTGACCTCACAGCACGTGATGACATGTAGCTGGCTAGCTAACAATTGACTAAAACAAGAATCTTAACCCAAGGAATCATTTTCTTATCTGAAGATATTTATAAATGTTTTATCACCATAGCTGCAATGTACAGCAAAATAAAAATTCAGACGAATTAGCACACACATCTTAACACCACGTTTAGGGATACCCAGCTGCTGGTGGAGACAAAGTAAATATGGCACTTTCCTGTTAACTTAAATTGAAGCCATTGTCACTTTGCACAGAAAATGCTCTAGGTGACCGGTAGAACATGTCTACTGGAGCTTTGTTTTCTGACTTTTCTCCTTCTTCCCCACAACAGACCAGTTAAGCATGTGCACTGCTGCAGACTCTGCCCCGATTCAGCTGTAGACACCCCCCCCCCCCCCCCCCACACACACACACACACACACCCCACACCCCCCAACCCTAAACCAGAACCCCAGGGTGCTTTCAATGCAGCATAACTCAGGAATGAAGAGAAGCATGAAAGGTTGTGTTTGCATAGTGTAACCAGCATTTTTAACACAACCCTCACAGAATCTTCTGCCCTGAGCAGCGAGCTGACTTCAGCTGGTTGGATCAAACAGCAAATTCACCCCAACCAATCCCAAGAGCCATTTTAACCCTCGCCGCAGGTTGCAGACCCTTACCCTAACCCTTTCAGTACCGGGGTAATGGTGGCACAGGAGTTAAGTGCTCGCCCCGTAATCGGAAGGTTGCAGGTTCAAGCCCCACCAGCATGTGAATATGTGTGTGTGAATGGGTGAATGACTGATTGTGTTGTAAAACCCCTGGGGGGGTTCCAGGACTCTAGAAGGCGCTATATCAAATACAGGTCATATACCAAATCCACGGGGCTTTGTTCCAAACCCTTGGAGCAGCATAGGGAGTCCTGAACAGAGCTGTTGGTGTGTTTTAAATGGATGTAGGATATCAGAGTCATGAGTCTGAGCAGGAGCTTCTCAGCTCTCTGTGAGGATTTGATCTGAGATAAAGCTGACCTCCTTCTTCACATTGTGTGACTTTATTTATCTGAAGCCAGGAGAGCAGAATACTGCCTCTGAGATGGCTTGAGTTGAAGAGGAGGTCCTGCTGTAGTGAAGACACAGTGAGCAGTAGTGATCAGGGGCCGTCAGTGAGTTCTGGAGAATCCCAGAATGGCTTTGGATTCTGTGTCACCCACCATTTTATATTTCTGCTATGAGAAGGGGAGCCTTATCATTCTTACTGATCTGGATTCTGATTCACTCTTCAGAGCTGATCTCAGATCAGATCAGGCCTGCAGTTCTTCTCACAGCCCTCCTGTTTATCTGTAGATGTTTCACCAGCATACAGAAACACATCTGAGCCCAAAGGAAGCGGCTCACACTAAATACTGCTGACACCGTCATCACCTGTGAGATCAAAGTCAGCACAGAACAAAAGAGGGGGACATTTTCAATTTCACCACAATCCACCCAAGGCTGTTGTTTCCACTGAAAGTGTTTTTTTTTTTTTTTTTGGACTCGGTAGCACAAACTGTGTGATGCTTTCGGGCGTTTTGATCCAAATTTGAAAACATTTAACATTTTTCACACCACGCCAAATGCTTCAGTTAATGTGGTGCAGTGGCTTTAAAAGATGCAGCTCCAAAGGGGACACATTAGTTTGGAGCTGGGGTGAAATCTTTAAAGCTGCACTTCTTAAAACAGAGATCAATGAAAAACAGGATTATAGTCGCTAGTGTACGTGTAAATCTGTTTGTTTGATGAAAAGTTTCCCAAATTATAAATGGAAGCGACGGGATCCTTGTTGAGTTTTTCAGTGACGTTATTAACCATAATTGTCTAAGATACTCAGGTTTTTCTTATGTTGCCACATTAGATTTTATTCCTGCTTTAGTTCATCTACTTGCACCCGGGAGAGAAGACATTTTTTAGACGAAACCAACCCCAGATGAGTACAACTTCACAGTGCAGAGTGTATTAGCGTGTGTGCAGATGGAGCACTCTTTCCCAATATACAAGGAGATTAAAGCCAGTCTGAAAATGGGAAGTAGCTCTCTGGAAAGCTATGAAGTCGTTTAATTTCTCCAGTTAAGATAAAATGGAGCCCTTGAGGTAGTTTTTCCAGCATGACTTTAAGACCCGACAGCGCCTTTGTGTGTGTGTGTGTGTGTGTGTGTGTGTATGTGTGCAGCCCACACAGCGTCAGCTGGGCTTATCCTTCTGCTAGGATGGAGTATTTTACTCTGCAGCGGCTTGTCACTGCTCTTGTTCAAGAAAACAGAACGTCAAGCATGTCTGCTGTGTGAGTAAATGTATTATGTTAAAGCTGCAATGGCAAACTTGGAAAACACGTTAGTGTAAAACCTTTTTTCATGCCTCTCAACACTGTTCTAACACAGTATAACTATAAATATACTGTGGAGATTAATAAAAACGATGAATTAATTAAGTGGTTCTCTCAAATATGTCTACAAACCAATAACACGTTTCGGATGCTCTACCTTGTGTCCTCCAGCATCACGGATTTCCGGTTCCAGCAGAAGTGTTCCAGGGAAGATGCCCGAGGGGAGTGGTGAATGTTTCGTCATCCTGTTTGCATTGAAAACGTTGCTTGTTATAGATTAGCAACACACCACTGCTGCAGTAATGAATAATAATTCGTACTTGAATGTACAGATCCTGGATATGAAAAGGATAGACTGAATTTTGCTGAAGTGGTTGCATGGAGCTGTTCTAACCAGTCAGTATTTTACCTGCTGTAAACAAAAGTTAGAGCAGGTGTCAAAACCTTTTGGGACAAAGGTGGCGATTGCATCAATACAAGCAAACATGTTGCCATTACATTTCAGACATTTGGAAATTAGATTTGTATTGATGCTCCCTGTTCAAAAAATAATAATTTAATCAGAATAAAACAGAGAAAGTATTTGATTTCTGTAGAAAAGGATCTGTAAAGCTGTAAAGATGAAAGGAAAGTAACATTATCCCTAGCAACTGCAGAATCTGGATCCATCTGCCTTCAATTAAGTTTTAGGATACTTGCTCACAACTATTTTATTATTATTATTATTATTATTATTATTATTATTATTATTATTATTATTATTATTGTTATTATTATTAATAAACTACTTTTATATAGCACCTCTCAAGATAAAAATCATGAGGAGCTTTACAAGAACCAAAAAACCAAAAACTGACTATCCATACATTTGTTTATTTATGTATTACTTTATTTTAACATTTTTTTTTTCTGAAACAGCAAGCGATCTACTTTCACCCAAGGTGGCGGTCAAGCTCATCCATCCAATCACAACTAATCTAAGCAGACAAACCGAAAAATAACAAGGCGAGTTTTATAAAAATATCCATTATTTACGTGCATTTATTGTGTTTATGTGCTTGCTCTAAGTCCATGTTGGTCATATTTGCAATTATATTTATTTAAGTTAAGCTGAGTGAGTCTGAAACAAACCAGCTTAACATTTCCTCTCTCTCTCTCTCTCTCTGTGTGTGTGTGTGTGTGTGTGTGTGTGTGTGTGTGTGTGTGTGTGTGTGTGTGTGTGTGTGTGTGTGCATAATCACTTTATTTGTTTGGTGAACGTGGGAGCTTGTTCCACGCTGTCGTGAGTCTGAATCAGCTAAAGAGAAGCAGAAGAACCCAAAGCTGTGAATTGGTATTGGTGTTTCTGCATCATGTCACACTTAATCTGTGTGTTTTTACAAAAAGAAAATGTTGGAAGCTCAGAGTGGGTTTCATTTTTCTCTATTTTTGTCATTTATTTAGTTTTATTTAGTGTTTTAGCATCAAAACTCAGCAGCTGTTTGGCTCAAAAGCAGAATCAGAATCAGCTGAAATGAGGAGCAGATCCAGCAAGCACAGAGCTTTTTAAAGCAATGCATGCTCAATAAATGCCCATGGAAGAAAAATAAGTGTTTACGTACCATATAAGTAAACGGTAAAAGGAGAAAGGTAGAAATATCTGAAAGACCAAACTGTTTGCAGGTGAAGATGCAGAGGATCAACTTTATGTCTAAAATCAAAATATGCTGCTGTCACCGAGACTGTTTACCCAATTTACAAACATGACTACACCACCATTTATACATTTCCTTGTGAAGCAGTCATGTTTGTAAATTTGTGATTTGTGTTATTTTAACATTTATTTTACTTTCATAGCCTCATTTCATCCTCCTTCAAAAGGTGCTGCCTTTTTGCAGGCCATAGTAGGAAATAAGATCTTTGTTCTTAATCAGTTTTGCTTGGTTGAATGACGGTTAAACATAAAATGCCTGTTTGTGAAGATGCTTTTTGTTTTCTATTCTATCTATCTATCTATCTATCTATCTATCTATCTAGATATATATAGATATAGATATATATATAGATATATATAGACATATAGAGATATATAGAGATATATAGATATAGATGTAATTGTAGCAATACATACAGATTTATATCTATATATATATATATATATATATATATATATATGTATATGTGGTGGCTTAGCTTGTCTTCGTCGTTTATAATTTTATATTAAATAACTCGGGGCACCACCCAGTTTTGTCTGTGTGAACTGGGACACTGGATTTAATATTTATCTTCTTCTCAATGTAATCAGTCTCAAAGTTAACACCACATTTTAATCCAAAGGATGAATTCTTGACAGAATGCATTAATTATTCCAGAGAATTGCTAGACAATGATTAGGCGTTATTTACGTTTTGTGAATTTATTACAAAATCAGTTAATACATTGGCAAAAAGACCAAACACAGCTAATAGTTTCATGCATGGAATTAAGAAAATTGTTAACCCAAAGCTTTATGGCAGTGATAGGAAATAACTGATCCATAATGAAATTTAAAATTCGGTGACACCAGGGTTATAAAAAAAAATATTAGGAATAACTTCACTAAGGAGAACAAGTGAGCGTGTGTGTGTTCCTATGGGTTTAGGAATACAGGTGTGTGTGTGTGTGTGTGTGTGTGTGTGTGTGTGTGTGTGTGTGTGTGTGTGTGTGTGTGTGTGTGTGTGTGTGTGTGTGTGTGTGTGTGTGTGTGTGTGTGTGTGTGTGTATGTGAATAAGGGTTCGTGTGCAGCAGAGAAAGAAGATCAATTTTGAGAGATAAACAAGAATGTGGATCGAAAATAACAAGCCATAAAAGTTTAAGTCTGACCCCGGCTTTCCACAGGAGCCGTCAGCAGCACGTTGCTGCAGCAGCACGTCATAGCTGCTGATAGGAACCGCTGTGGTCAACAGAACCTTTTCCACCAGAGCTGTCAGCAGCCGTCAGCAGCGCGAGTCGGCCGCGTCTCAGGGGCAGCATGTCGCGGCCCTTACGCGCCAGTTCTATTTACTACGCGCAACGCCTCTGAAACGGGTCAAGTTGGACATTTTTGGGGAAGGAAAGACAGGAAATCGGACACGGAAATGGAGAGAAGCTCCCGAGATTTTCAGAATAAAGAACATACTGCCTTCCGGTTGCTTTACTTTAAAAAAGGTTACTAACTGTGCGGCCCCGTGAGAAGTTATCACCTAGCTAGCGGTCTCCTTAGTTTTTCAGGTCCGTATTGGCGATTATAAATTGGACAGAACATAAAACACAAACCATGTTGTAATTTTCTCCTGCTTGTTGTTGTGTTTACTGACGAAGTCACTCGTGTGACTTCATGCTCTGTCGGTGACTGCTGCTCCCCTGCTGCTTCGCGTCTCGTGGGAAGGGCCAAGCAGCAGCTTACGCGAGCAAGACGTGCTGCTGCAGTAACGTGCTGCTGACGGCTCCCGTGGAAACCCGGGGTGATATCTCTGATCGGGCTTAGCAGGAAAAGTCAGCCAGATGAAAATGATTCACAGACCTGCTTTCCGTCGCCGGGAGGGTGACCAGTGACTCCAACCGCCTTGGGTTCCTGCCTCATGGCTTTTTTTGGATTAAATGTTACTGGCTCCCTGTTCGGTCAATGTTGGTCTTGAAATGAGAGGATGTGGTAATCCTCGATAGTGGCTTGACTTTTTGGTTCCTTCACCTCTGCGGCCTCGAAACGTGGAATTCAGATCGCGGGCCCAAGTTATTCCAAAATGGAGCCCAATCATCAAACTGTGTTCCAAATTGTTTTTACTTTTAATGTCTCAAGAACATGCAGACTTCCGGTTTCACGTAGGAAGTCAAAACAAAACAAACGGAGTTGCTTCTAAGTTTTACCGTAACTTTTGAGAGCTAATTGCTTTAAAGCACTGGGTTCTGCTGGGCCAGATGAAAAACAGCCTGCAGGGAATGAGTTTAAGGTGTCCTTTGTTCTTAAACTGCCGCCACGAGGTTGGGATGGGTGCTTAAATAACCTTTTGGGCACACTCACCTGTATCTTACTAAAAAAAAACACTGGAGGGAACAGTGGCTCTTCTAAATAAACTACCTTTTCCAAGAGGGGAAATACATGATCACAGTTTAACACAGTTATTCATATAAAGCCTCAAAAAGTATCACTTTAGCATCAAAGTATTACTTTAAACAGGAAAGAATAAAATTCATGTCTTAAAACTGAACAGTTTTACCATTAGCATGAATTTTAACTGGAGAAACACCAAATGACAGAGGTTGAACATAAAAGGAAACACAAAACTAACACTTTAGGTCTGTGGCTGATAAGATTTTAACTTAGAGCACCTTGATTTCTATTTTAAGGGTGAACAATCTAAACACCTTCTTTGATTATAGATAAACAGAAAAATACCAGGGTTTTGATAAAAGCGAGATCCTGGAATCTTCCAGAATTACCCTTGAGAAGTTTTAAGAACACCCGGCCTGGGGGGGAGGGGGAGTCAGTTTTTGGCAGGTTGAGGTAAGACAGGCCAAGTCCTGATAATGTCCGGCTTAACAAGTCACTTGGTAAAATTTACGTTCCTGGGAGAAAAATGTAGGAGTTAACCAGCATGCCCAAGTGCGGGCCAGTTTCAAATTCCCCTCTTTATTTTCTTCTGCTAAATGTGAAAGAACCCTTTGTGTGAAAATGTTATTGTTCCTTTCCGTGTAAATCCATACAAAGTTTAACCTGAGGATATAAAATGTGGATTTCCGCTACATGATATATTTCTAGCTATATAATGTTAGAATGTTGATGAGGCATGAAAACTTGTTTCAAACTCATTTGTTTTCCAGATTTGTTGCCGTAGCTTAATTAATCTCTTCCTGTACTGATTTCCCTGTCTCTTCTCTTCCTTTTGATTTTTTTCACCTAACTAATCCCCCCCCCCCCACACACACACACACACACACACACTCACATACAGTCTTTCCTAATATGTTCCTCCCCCTGCTTATCTCTTACTGTACTTTCTCTCATTTCTAATTATCTCCACATCCATCTCCTGTCATCCTTCTCTATCTGCAGGGTTTCTGCTTCTTCCTCTTCTCTCTGTGTCATCACTGCCCTCTGTTGTTGCACTCGTGTGTCACATCACACAGCTCAGGATGAGCTAGTGTTCTGGTGCAGCTTCTCTGTTAATGTTTTCCAGCAGCTGCCCTTCAGCAAAGCCTCAAACCCCAGCAGGTGTGTGTGTGTGTGTGTGTGTGTGTGTGTGTGTGTGTGCGTGCGTGCGTGCGTGCGTGCGTGCGTGTGTGCGTGCGTGCGTGCGTGCGTGCGCGTGTGTGTGTATGTGTGATAGAGGTTTCCTGTTCTGTTCATGTTTTGCATGTTGTCTTTGTTTGTGATTATTGAAACTGTTTCTCTTTACTTGATAATTTCCGTCCCTCACTTGTTCATTTTATTTTACTTCTTGATGAGCTGCATGGACAGTTAAAATTCTTGTTAACATAAAAGACAGTTGCACCTCCAGATCCAAACAATCACAAAACAAAACATACCAAAACAAAGTGTAGAGGGTTAAATGTGGTTGCTTTTAAGCCTAATGTATTACCTTTACTTATGACCAATAAGCTGTGATACTCTATATAAATATAGAATATCAACCTGCTTGGTCTTTTGATGTTTAATCAGAAGATTCTAGGATTCTTTGCTTTTTCAGGGATCAAACACACTTCTTATGAATTCAGACAGAGTCAGGTTTATAAAAGATAAGAAATTTATTTTCTAAACAAATAAAAACATGACAAGTTAACCGAGGCTACTGTGATGGATGAATCTAAGAGGATGGGATGTAATGTATGGTGACTATGTGTGAATGTGAGGGTATAAGAACCTTCGTATCTAGAAGACTGAGTTCTTGGTGAAAAGAATTTGGTTTGCATTAAGCTCTGAAGTTTGTTCTCATCAAAATGGCATCAGACGCAATCTGGCTGTGTTCTACGTACCCCTGAGGAGACCCCTTCTGGATCCGAGATGTCGGGGTGGCCGGGCGACCCCAAGGTACCGAAGTTGTAGAAAAGATTGCAGTACGACCAGGTCAGTCCAGAGTCATCTCCCTGATCACAACAGATAGATGAAATTGTTTGCGTCTAGAACAGCTGTTTCTGAATAGCTGAAGGAACCATTTTGCTGTGTCAGCTGTAGGCAGCTTTTAGTTTGTCGAAAGCTTCGGGGTAAAGAGGGTTCTCTCTGGATGGACTGTCCGTAGCTTGCTCTAGAACTGACTCACCATCTAGCGAGCTCTGTTTTAATATTCTCATATTATGAATTATTGGCCAACCGGGACATGCCATATTAAGGGGTGTTAACAAGCAAACCTCAGAATGTCACGCCTCTTTCAGATACAGGACACAGGCTGACATTGTGTTCCTCCTGAAATGCCAACAAGGTTTGCAGAGCCTTGTTGCTTGTTGGAAGGTAGAATATGAAATCCACCTTAGAGCTGGAATTTATGTCTTCCGGTGACCGGTGGCATGTAGGTCAGTTTTTAGGGGAAACCTGACCATTGCTGGATGTTACAAAAGTAAGATCTGTTGCTGCTGAGACTATGAACTGCTCTCCAAATCCTTTCTTATCGCTCACAGAGATTGGTCTTTCTGCGGAGCTGGAGACTCATCCTATAAGCTGAGATCCGGCGGTGATTACAGGAAGTATAAGTTCTGGCTGTGGGAAGCTCAAAAATGTAATTATGCATCATGGCTGCTGCAGAGATTTAACCCAGCTCTGTGGTTGATCAGCGTTGGCAGCGTGTTTCCAGCTCAGGGAGTTGAGAGGAAAGTCCAGATTATGTAAAGATTCAGAGACGAGCCTGATTCCAGCAGACATCTGAGGGAGGAATCTGCTGTGTCCGATGTATCATACGTGCTCTAAAAGTGCACCTCTCAGCTTTGTGAGACAACAATTTGCTTCATCTCCATAAGAACATGGATCGTTACAGCTGGTACCACAGGAAAGGAAGAAGCTGGTCGCTGAGCAAGAAGAACAGAAGGACCTCTGAAACAATCTATGCAAAGAGATGAAAAAAGGGAATTCTTTTAGAAAGTAAATTCTTTCATTTTTCACATCTGATTTCTGCTTGTTTACTGTGATTTTCTTTGGAGTGTAATACAGTAAGCTTTAATTGTTTGTTTTTATTATGGTTTGGCATAATGAGAGAATGGCACTTTTGTAGATTATTTTATTCTTGGGGATGTTTTTGTGAGAAGAGTCGACTTCCACAAGCTGCAGCTTCAGCCATTTTGATTTCAGCTCATGAGATTTGGTAGATTTATTTTATCAAACTAAATAACTTTAATAAACGTTGGTCTTCAGCTGCGATACGATTATTCATAAAAGAAAAAATAGAACTTCCAAACATGCTCCCATCTTTCTGTTGTGTAGAAACTCTAAAACAATTATTTAAATGTAGCAAATAAAAAAAAATTAAACTGAAGATGATTTTCAGTCCCTCAAATAAACATAAGATGTGGTTAATAAAACCTGCGGAGAGTGTGAGATTGTCTTTTAAACACAAAATCACCCTTAACTCAAAGAAGGAGTCTTAGAAGGTAGAAACACTTTTTGAGTTGTTATCAAATCATCAAACTATCCTTGGAAGTCTCAGAGCAGAGAGGAAGCAGTGTGTGTGTGTGTGTGTGTGTGTGTGTGTGTGTGTGTGTGTGTGTGTGTGTGTGTGTGTGTGTGTGTGTGTGTGTGTGTGTGTGTGTGTGTGTGTGTGTGTGTGTGTGTGTGTGTGTGTGTGTGTGTGTGTATGATGAATGTTTGATTGTGTCAGGGGAGATTTATGACATATCTGGAGCAGAAACAGACACTTTGCTCATTAGAGGGAAAGGAAGGTGAAGGATGGATGGGGGATGAAAAGGTGAGGGGGGGGTAGGATTTAATTGCAAGAAATATAAAAGCCAGATTAAAAAAATTACTGAAGAGGCGATGATGGACTTTGAAAACCCAAATCAAGCTAAAAAGGTAAAGCAGAGTTAAAAAGAACTGAAGCTAGTTGTGATCATCATCTCACATCTAGTTTGAGTTAGCAAAAAAAAAAAAAAAAAGGAAATCATTAAAACAGAAACAGTAATTAGGTCTCTGTTTGAGAGGGAAAATGTTCAATCTCGTAGTAATTACAGCCTTTTCTTAATTAGAAGAGTCGTTTTTAAAATGATCTCTTAATGTTCATGTTGAGCTTGTGAAACATCCAAACAGTGAATGATGCGTTTCAACGAGTCACAGGAACAAAACGAGTCTCCTGACTGGATGAAAGTCCATAGGAATCCTTTTGTATTTGGAGCAGAGGATCACTTAGGACCACTGAGGTCTTTAGAACATTGGAGTTTTCTAAGAAAACATGTTTCTGTCTCTTAAGGCAAGGCAGCTTTATTTATAGAGCACATTTCAAACACAGAGGCAATTCAATGTGCTTTACAATTTTCAGGACATGATATGAAAACACATAAAAACACAAATTTAAATACGGTGTAGGAGACTATTTTAATGTCCCTCAGAGTGCTCATAGTGACCCATTATAATCAGACATAATCATTAAGAAATGGTTTTTCACTGATGGACCTTTTTAAAGAACTGAAGCCAGTAAACAGGAGCAGCCCAGAAATAAGTTCTTGTACCCCTAAGAAGCCATGGCATCTTTTTGTTTTCCTCTATTGTCTAATGAAGCCAGCTAGAGGCTAACACTGAGCTAACAATGATAATGGTGAATTAGAAGCAAATAGTCAGCTCTAAACATATCTTAAGCTACTTTTTCAATTACCAACATCTGGATATTACAGTGAAACATTTGTGTGAATGGTGAATTAGAAGATATAGAATGCACTACCCAAATTAGACCACCGCATGTCATGCTTACTGCATTCCTACATGTTGCACCTTTAACAAGTGTTTCCCACTGCGAACTTGGAAAATAAACTGCAGCTTCTATAACAAATATTGCTAGATAAAATTTTTGCCTTAGAATTACACCCAACAGAATTAAGGACTTGAATTGTTTCCCTTATTTTAACAGTCATTTCAGTGCCAAACTTTATATTTATTGTTTATTGGTTGTTTTAAATTGAAATATGTTGTAGTTCATAGTTAGGGTCATAAATGAGGCTTAATAATAAAGTAATAATAAAGTAATGAATAAGAAACAATAGCAGAACAATGTTGATTAGGTTTTTTCTGAAGCCAAAAATAATGATGCTCATGTATTCTGCCCAGTAAATCTAATTATTTTAGAGCATGTCCGTGTGTGTGTGTGTGTGTGTGTGTGGGGGGGGGGGGGGGGGGGGGGCTCCTTATTAACTGTGGCAGAACTTTTCTTGTTTGCATGCACATATTAATGTGTCTGCAGAGCGCCTGGACCAGCAGGGCAGAGCTAATGTGCATATAGGAATAGAAATGAAAGGAATGAGGATGAAGAGGAAAAGGAAGGAGGTCGTGAGAGAGGAGCAGAATAACATTGAGTTAACGGGCAGTGCTTTATGCATAACAGCCATGTCATTCCAGGGTTGTGTTTTGTATTTATTGCTCATTATTGTTTGTCATTTATTGTCATTAATGTTTAATTTAAAATTTTGTTGCAAACTAAAGATCACATTCAGATTATGCATAATTCACATACAGCTGGATTTAGCTGTGGTCATTATTTAAGGAGATATTATACAAAAGTAAAATAAACCGGCCTGTGGGGTCGAACAATAAACTCAGATAAACTATTTACCATGATAGAACTTATAGTAACACTTAAAATAGTGTTTTGCTATTGCAGATTGGGTATTTGTATAGTGCTAGGGTTCTACAACCCCCCAAAGTGCTTCACAACACAACACAGTCATGCACACACTGGTGATGATGAGCTACACTGTAGCCACAGCCGCCCTGTGGCGTGCTGACAGAGGTGATCTTACAATAAGAAAAAGTAGAAGTAAATGCGAAGTATTTATTTAAGAGTCAGATTGTGCAGAAAGGTTTTAATAAGTTTGTAAAAATCAAAGCAAATTAATGACATATTTTTATCGTATTTGCAGCAGTTTGCAGGTTACTCTCACCTTAAAAGAGTGGTATTAAAATTCCAATGTAAACAAAACGTTTCCATTTAAAATGTAAAAAAACCTTTCAAAAAGACATCAACTATAACATCATCTATGAGTATCAGTATTTCCCATACCATGCTGATTTTTGTGTCATTAAAGGTGCACCTAATGATTAATTGAGTTTATTATTCTTAAGTTATTTTCTGGCCCACTGCGTCCGGCCCAAGATACAGTCTCAAGGTGTCACAACAAAACATTATTATTAACACATGATCATTCATATCTGTTTAAATCCTCTGGTACTCTGTTTTTTAATCGTTCCTGACACGCTCCGCTCATCGTGTGCTGCGGTGATTTCACCTCACTGACGCAGCATCGAAACGCGCACTCCACTTTGCGGTCAGGAGATCCCTTTGATCTGCTCAAAAGTAACTGATGAGGTGAAAAAGTAAGAATCCAGGAAGCAGTTTTTCTGGAGAGTTTAGAGGAGATGCAGGAAGATGAGAGACAGACAGGACAGGAAAATACTTACATAAAAACAAAAAAATAAAACAAAGTGTTTAAAAAGTAAAATGTAGGTAGATTTATCTCCACGACAAGTTTTTACCTGTATAAAACAATAAGTTATACACATGTAAAATTTATACATCTGATACATTTCAGATCAACTTCAAAACTCAGTCACACACCCAGAGCCGTTTCAAGGCATTGTGGGGGCCAAGGCAAAACGAAAAAAAGGGCAGATGCGTTACATATGGAAGTCAAAGTGCCACATAATCATAAAAATTAAAGTAAAATTGAAAATTAAAAAAAAGCTTTATATATTTATAAATGAATTGAAACTTTCCAAATATAATGAAAATTTCTAAGTAACGTAAAAATACGAAGGAACATCTGTTGGTCAGAGGCTGAAATTTTGGGGACCACGGCTCAAAGTGAAAAGTGAATATTGTTTTTTAAATATATTTTATGTGCCGCTTTTTTTTTTACATAGGGCTTTTATGTATTCTGTAAAGATTGGTATGCTGAAAATCAGTTAACGTTTAAATAAAACATGTTTTGCATGAAGCATGAGGTTTTGGTTAGTAATTAATTGGGATAATAACAAATGACTGATTTGAACAGTGTTGATGAGGCAGAGTTTTGTTGCCAGTGTTCCTTTGAATAATGGCTTCAAACACGTATATAATAGTGTTAGTTTTTACGTAAACCATTGGATGAAATTACACAAACCCACTGATCTCTAGTTAAGGCTCTTGCAATAGTTTGTGTATGTGTACGTGTGTGTGTGTGTGTATGTGTTGGGGGAGGGTTCACTGGAACTTTGTCCTCACCAGTTTGAAAATCCTATCTGCGCCCTTGAGCATGCCGCTCTAACCCCTGACGGGGTCCGCTCCTTATCGGCACGCTGGTGCATGACCCAGATCTAACAACAGAACATGTCGGTCTTGAGGTCACTGATCAGTGATCTTGTTACATTTGAATCAGCCATATTCGATGGAGATTCTGCTACGAGTTGAGCATCTGGTGGTTTAATCAGCTGATCTGCAGTTTAAGGTTTGGAGATTCTGCTTTTCACTTGGTGAATGTGTGTCAGCATGTAAATGATGTCGACCCTCTCTGAGTGGCGCTTCCAGCTCCCCTTAATTTAATCTATCATATCGTAATGACATTGTAATTATTGGGGATAACATGATGCCGCAGTCCTGCACACCGGATTCAGTCAGGCTGAAAGTAAAAATATGAAAGTTGTTTATTCCTTTCATGCTGAAAGCTTGCCGTCTGTCAGTTTTTCGCTTGTCTGCAGCACCTGAGTGTGACAGTCAACCAAACTTTGATCCATTATTTAAAGCAGTGAAATCTCTACTCAGTCTAATAAATTATGCATGTATTTTTACACTTTGGTCACCATGAAAGGTTGGACTTCTGAATTCTATAAGTGATCTATACTAGCTATGATGATCCCATTAATGCTCCTCATGATCCTCAAACCAAAGGTTATAAAAGGAGAGAGAGAAAGACAAACAAAAATCTGATGAGTGAGTGAATAACCAAAGTGTGTTCATCTTTTATCTACATACCCACTTAATGGTGCACCTTTAAAGGATCTTTGTTTTATGCTTCTCTCTCTGGGATGGCAGCATGAGGTCTTCAGAGCCTCTGGGGCGTAAGAAGGAGAACAGAGTCAGAACTTCCTGGTTTCTGTCATTTTACAACCTTAACAAGCGTCCATGTGTGAGGAGGATCAGGGTATGCTTGAATGCATCCACCCACCCATAAAAAACATTCCTGTATTTGTTTTTACATGTTTTTTACACCCAGTGATGTCTGAAAATAGTTGATACCATTTATTTGTTTATAATTAGCTATAGCAATTTTACTTCTCTCTGTTTGTCATTTGTTTTTTTTTTTTGTTTGTTTTGTTTTTTTTTGTTATATGCCTGTTTGTGTGTTTGTGCCTTTGGCTTTTTATGTACAGCACTTTGGTTAGCTGACGTGCCATTTTAAACTGTACTTTGTAAATTAAATGGTATGGTTACCCAAAAATACACTCTGAAATGTGATTAAGAACAACTGGACAAAAATCATAAAAACTCCAGAATGGGAAAGAACTAGTCCTCAAACACAGACAGATTTATAAAAACGTAATAAAGAAGCCATACTGGATCCAATCCCTGTCGCTGTACACACTCAGACGCTGGCGTGGCCTCGTTTCTTGGTAAAGAACAAAACAAGAGGAAAACAAACATGTTTGACTTCATGAAATAAACATGAGCTGCTGGAGTCACATCTCACATCTGTCATGGTGGGACAGTTTAGAAACATTCCTGTTGGCAGCAGGGCCGTGCAGAGACCTTTGAAGGGGCGGGTGCTCAAAGTTAAAAAGGGGGCACATATAGAGCAAAGTTTTTAAACAGATTCGCGATCCAACAAGTTAAAAAAAATCAGATAATGAGACCCTTGGTTTCAAACAACATAATGTAAACTAGGAAAAATATGGCATTAATTAAGGTAACGTTATTTCATAAACAACTGTTTTAGTAAAAAGGAAGAAAAAAATGGAGAAAATCCCACAGTCATCATCACATACTCGTGATCTCATTGAAGGGGAGTGGTGAGATGCAGCAATGGCTGCGCTTGGGAATCATTTGGTGGTTTTACCCCCAATCCAACCCCTTAAAGCTGAGTGTCAAGCAGGGAGGCATTGGGACCCATTTTTACAGTTTTTGGTATGACACGGCCGAGAATCAAACCTGATCTCCAGTTCCAGGGAGGACACTACCACGAGGCCACTGAGCTGGTCCCATATTGTCCTTCCATCTGTATTTGTATTCAAAATTGACTAAAGACAGCTCATGTAAGAGGTGGTAAAATATGAGTAAAATAAAATAAGTAAAATAAATGCAACCACAGACAGTTATCCAGTGTGATCTACAGCTATGTTAGCTGAGATCTTTTCCTGTCTGTAGGAAATTCCTGATCCAATTCAATGATCTCACTCTGAACTTAACACTAAACATGAGAGCTCTGCTACCAACCGAACAACACCATTTACAGAAGCCCCCTCCCCCCCCCCCGAGAGAGAGAGAGAGAGAGAGAGAGAGAGAGAGAGAGAGAGAGAGAGAGAGAGAGAGAGAGAGAGAGAGAGAGAGAGGCAGAACATTCATCGCACAAAAATAGATCCTCAAAAGGACTTGGTCAAACTATTTCAAATGAACAGTTTAAACTCTGAACTTTATTACAGTCAGAAAACAGTGTGAACCCTGCCTCGTGTTTATCAGTTTTGACTTTTTCTATTTTCTAAATTTCTGATTGCAGCCCTGTCTGTGGCCACAAGTAGGTCTATGCTTTGGTTCAGAGAGTGGCATGAAGTGAAATAAATATTAGGGAACATAAAATAACTGGGGGGGGGGGGGGGGGGGCTTTTAACCCCGCCACCTCCTGAGTCACCTTTGCATGATGGGATAATTTAAGTTTCAGCCTCCTTAGAGCCTAAGCAGCATTAAGGAAGTGAGACATGATCTAAATGGGTGGACGTCGCTGTCCCTGGTGCTGAAGTTTAGTTTCATACGTTTCATGTCCCAGATTTGTGCTGCTTTATTTCCATAGGAGGGAAATTTTGTAGAAGCTTCCAAGGTTTCTCACCACAAACTGTATTCTCAGTACTATGAGGATGTTTGATGTGTGTCCTCGGAGCATCTACCGGCAAGTTAGGCCCTGTCTACACGTAACCGGGTATCTCCCAAAACGAAGATATTTTTCTATGATTCGGCGTGTCATCCACACAATAACGCAGACTCACGCAATGAAAAAGAATCTTTTTAAAAATGCGGGCCAAAGTGAAGATTTGAGTTTTCTACATTTTAAGTGTCTCTGTGTGGACAGAAATAACCAGAGTTTAGGTTTAGCGTCACTGTCTGCCCTTGTGCAACTTGTGTTTACACTTCAGCATGGGTGCCTTTAGAGCTGTGCTCGCGTTATCAATCATCCAAGTGCTTTTCGACTTTAAACTCCAAGTCTCAGTCTACACAAACGAACTAGGTGCCATGTTTCGAGTTTTGTTGAAATTGAACTACTGCCGCTTGGTCTGGCATGAATGTGCTTACCAATGCACTTATGTGTGGATGTTTCTTTTAAAAATGAGGTGGTATGGATGCTATTTTTTGGGAGGGCAGATATTCACTTAAAAAGAAAACCTGGCTATGTATGGACAAGGTCAGCCAGAAGCCCAGACCTCCTTCTCCCCTGCAACACTCCTTCTATGATATCCTCAGACTAGATAGGATCTCCTTCTAGTGAGACAAGGTTACCAGAGGGAAGCATCATAATCAGGGGCTCTGCTCGCCCCACAACTCCTAGGCCACCCTAAAATGGAAGATTATTACATTCCATATCATGTTGTTTAAGTCCAAATCTCAAGAACAGCAGCAGGTTGGAATGTAGACGGTCTGGTAAATCGAAAGTTTCACCTTTCAGATCAGCTCCCTGATCCGTCCTTTGCTTGCTCAGTTCCATCATCAATCCTCAAAAGGGTTAAACTGTTCTGCCTGAGGCAGACTCAAGGATTTGTAGATAATGTGTTGTGTATCAGAAATGAGTGCAAGGTAAAATTGTTGACCTTCAGAATTAAAGCGGGTTATGTTTGCAGTTTTAATGGAATAACAACGCAGCCCTTGTAGATTTTTTTTTTACTTAAGGGCTGTATAATGAGGGTTCATCCATATTGGTTTCAAACAGAACCAAGTGAGTCAACAACCCCATATTCATTAGTGTCATTGCTGGCCTGGTCCAAAGTATCAGATTATGCACGTGTTCATGCACTCAACAATAAGTTAACCAGCAAATAATATTTACTAAATGGCCTCATGATGGGATGATGGTGGCATTCGTGATCAGGAATAGCTGGCTTTATTGGAAGGACGCAAAGTTTATCCTCCTGGAAATACTTGAGACTAATAAAGAAAACAAGTTAGGATCTGATGAGGTTCAGTTGTGCACGCTTCATTTTAGCCTCTCAGATGCAGACCTGCTGCATTTGCAAGCCTACTAGACATAAAAACTGGAGGGGAGAAAAAAAGCGGGTAAAACTAGGCCAATAAAAGTCCCGAAGGCTTTGAGCTACAATATTTTGCATAATCAGAAGATCTGAAAGCAGGAGAGGGAAAGACCGCGAGAAATCTGTAATTAAATTAGCACATAAAGAAAATGAGGAGGAGAACGACTGAAAACACGAATCAGTTCCGTCAGAACAGAAGCAGAATGATTAAAGTCGATTACCGTCACGTGTTTTACTTCTGTTTCCTCTGGGGAGTCGGAACACACACACACACACACACACACACACACACACACACACACACACACACACACACACACACACACGTTCAGCTGGAGTCATCAGGGAGGGCGTCCCTTTGAGTGGGGCTTCGAAGGAAGAGGAGGAGGGGTGGTGAAGAGAGAAACCTCCGACTGAAGTTCAGCCTCCGTCTTCCTCCTCCGCTCTTCTACGAGGAGACGTTCACCCAACAAGTCTGGCCGTTCAGCGGGGGGAAAATGCTTTTTCTTCAGGCTATTTTGAAGAGAAGGCTTCTACAGAAAGGTAAAACGAAACCCTTCCTTGTTTAAACTTTCTCCACATCCTTTTCTGTTCACAACGCGATCGTGCCTGGGGACTGCAGACAGATTTGGGTTGTCAGGACTTTTCTGTACTTGTTGGATCCATTTGAAATCCTCAGAAAACAAATCTTTCTGGTTTCTGTGTGCAAGAGCCAGCGCTTAATTAGAGCTTTTTGTGAAGGATTTTTGTTTTCTTTCTTATATCATTTTGCCAGTTTGGAAGTTTGTTTGTTTCACCATTATAGTATATGACATAAACCTTGTTTCTGTGCAGGAAAAGGTGACTAAATGTGGTGGGCTGCAACACCATGAGACCACTGAGCATTTTTCCTGACTGGCTCTCATGGTGCAGAACTGTGCTTGGTGGCTGTGCTTTTGCATTCTTTTTGTTGTGTCCCTAATGAGACCTTTGATCCTATGATTTAACTCTGCTGTAGGAGCTGTTTATAATTTGCAGCCTGTTGTTTTATTTATTTACTTATTTATTTTTGGTAGGGACTCGATCAGATTCCTCTATCCCTCTCAGGCTGATTTATTTATGAGTCTGGAGATGTGTTGCTTTGATGTGAAGCCTGGAAACGCAGTAGAGAAGCTGCCAACGGGGACAAAACGCCTTCTATCGGCCTGTCAGGGAACGCTGCTTCCCACCTTGGGATCACTATAACAGTCTGGAAAACCGGAATTAAAGTTGCATATTCCTGGTGTTGCTAATCCTGCTGAGTTTTCTCTGTCACCATTTCATCACATCAAAGTCTGACAGACACCAGAGCATTGTGTCGTTCTGACATATTGATAAAATAAAACATTTATTTTTAGGGTAGAACCCAGTTTACAGCAAAAACTATGGATGTTTACCTTTCTAAAGCATTCAGGAGGTTCTCCCATTAAGTTCTACTCTTAAGTGGGGTTGTGTGGGAAAGTTACGGATGATTAATATGTTCCCTGTAGCAGATATATCTTTGAAAAACCTCAGTTTGGAGAAATACAGAAACAGGATAACAACATGTCAAAGTGGGCCAGTTAAAAACAAGTCTTGTCTGTGTGTCTACTTGTCTAGATTATATATATATATATATATATATATATATATATATATATATATATATATATATATATACATACATACATACATACATATATATATATATACATACATACATACATATATATATATATACATACATACATATATACATATATATATACATACATACATATATATATATATATATATATATATATATATATATAGATGTGCGTGTGTGTGTATATACATATATATGAATGAGAGAGAGAGAGAGAGAGAGAGAGAGAGAGAGAGAGAGAGAGAGAGAGAGAGAGAGAGAGAGAGAGAGAGAGAGAGAGAGAGAGTAATCTAACACACTCATTCTGTCAGACCTCCCAGATCTGCAGGTTAACTTGTGAAATCACAGAACTGGTGGAGACAAAAATCAGCAGCAAAACTTAATGATTTCTATCTGTTTTTCTTTACAGAAGTGAAATCCTAAACATTCTGGTATAAAAGGTTAAAAAGGCTTTTTTGTTGTTGTTGACAATAACAAGAGAACTCAAATTTAATCCTACCTTGCCATTTTGCATGGATTTGCTTTTTCAAACCTGGGACTGATTCTGATTAATAATATTTCTGAAATATGGGATTTGTGTCTGATTCAACTAGCATAAAAATCAACAAGTGAACTGTAAAAACTCCAATGGGGCATTTTAACCTTTGCATCTTACATAACTTTGAGAGACAGCAGCATGTGTTTATTTTTAGAAGTAATGTGATTTATTATTATATTTTTGTTTGTTTGTTTATTATTATTATTATTATTATTATTATTATTATTATTATTATTATTTTGCCTCATTCATCTTGGTCTTGTTTCCTGTTTGTTATTTTTTCTTCAGTCATCTCCTCCATTCCTCCAAATTCATAATTCTTTTGAATGAAATGTGACATGGTATAGATTCCCTACTCAGCGCAGATACAAAGCATTGCCTTTCAGATTTACAGATTTAATATAAAAATGCAGCCTTAGCTACTTCTGACCCAAATCTATCTTTAATGAACGGCGTTGCATCTGGGAAAAGTCCTTAATTATTGTTGTGTAGAGCACTGGCTTTATAATCGACATGTGTTTGCAAACTTTCTGAAAGAAACTGAATAATCTTTTAACTTTAATTTGAATCTCGAAGTCGCCTCTGTCTTCCTGGCTGTTTTCTTACATTCATCTCTTTTTCTTTTTCTCCTCTTTACATTTCCTTTCCTCCTCTCCCCTCCATCTCTCCTCTCAGCAATGCAGATGTGCTTTCTTTGATTTTGTCACCAGAGATTAATTAGTACTTTATTATGAGTCCTATATTTATACCTCCAGCAGAAGGAGAGCAAGGAAGATGGAGAGACAGAAAGAGAGGAATGGGGTGGAAAAAGAAGGAGGAAGGGAATAAGGAGGAGAAAGCAGAACCTTGGTGAGGTGAGGAAGAAAATGAGCTACAAGTGAAACTGAAGGACGAAATTAATAAAGATGTTTGAAAAGGGAAACGGGCAGAAAAAAACAACAAATCTTTGAAGGCAGCAAAGGTAAGAAGCCAGAACGGCTCACTGCCCTTTGAACAATAGCTCAGAAAACAATAAACAGCTTTTATTTACAGAATCTGAGGGTAAACATGTGACCTCAAAAAGTTGGAAAATGCTTCAAAAGAATGTCCATCGTTGTTTCTGAAGACAGAGAAAAAGATGGAGGGAGAGGAGGGAGAGGAAGATTGGAGTGACGATGAAAGGATGTGGAACGTGACGTGAGAGAAAATGCTATTTCAGATTCTGTAACTCAAAACTGGAGAGGCGGAGGTCAGGGGTCATCGACAGTTCAGCAGCAATTTCGTCAGAAATCTGGAAAACTTCGTGGAAACGTCTCTCTGAGAAGGCATCAGCGGTTTGTGTTTTGGTTTTTGGTTTATTAATCTAAGCACTTTTAATTCTTTGCTTGCTGATTGTTTTGTTTGACTCAAGTTGTCTGAGCTCACCCTGCACACTTGTCCTCCCTCCGTTGGTCAGCTGGTGTCCATCCTGTCTCACTCCACTGCTGTCCTGCGTGAGTTTCTGTTTGCATGCATTTATTTTTATTTTTCCTATTACTGATCAGCTGCACTTTAACGTGAAAAGTTCTGCGTTCATCTTTGTTTACAACTTGGCAAATTTATGAAACTGGGATTGAAAATGTTCACACTAAGAAAGCTAAGATTACAAATCGATCCTAACAAGAATAAACTGATACCAAACAAACACAAACAAAAGGCTTTTATTAAACGAGAATTTTATTAAAATTCAGAAATGAAGGTGTTTTGAATTACCTTTACATGCTTCACGTTTCATGGGACACTTCTGAAGAAGACCGCAGACGATGGTCGAAACACGTAAAGGTAATTCGAAACACCTTCATGTCCGAAGCTAAAATAACCTCGTTTAATATTTAAAAAAAGGACATAATGAAGATTTTAAAGGACAAACAAAAGGCCTCCATCAAAATCACAGAAGAAGCCCTAAACATCAAAAGAAACAGATGAACGTGTGAATCATGTGATGCAAGTAAAGCAGCACCAGGAAAATGTTTCCCTAGTGAGAATAATGGCCTCTTTGTTGAACCTGTTTTAGATTTTAAATCAATTTACACAATTTAAAAAAGCTATTTAAAGTAGAAAATTATTATTTGTGCCTTAAAGAATGAATAATTTCTTTAATTTTATGTTTTATGAGCACGATGAACAGATTGTGCACATCTGACACATTTTCTAGATTACGTTTGCTTGGCTGAGGTGATATCCAGCCACAGTTCACCATCCTGGTCCAAGTGATGATAGTCATCATCATCAGACCCAAAAAAAATGTACAACTCTGTTGCATAGCAACAAGGACGCAGCTCTCTTGGGCACCATCAGGAGCTTTCAAGCTCCCGCCCAGATGGAGCTCCTAAACGATGTCATCATATGTTTGACAGTTAAAATAGCTAGTGGTGTGATCAGAACCACCAGAGTGGATCTCTGCTGCCGTCAGCATCCACGCTGCAGCGTGGAGTGTAAGTTTTAACTTTGAAGATAGGCTTAAATCCACAGATTAATTTATGTTTCAGTAAATCTCTATGTTTAATCTGACAAATTACCATCAGAAAAATCCCCAGCTGATGTAGAGGTGGTTAAAGTTCCAAGTGAAAAGAATCCAGAGGAGTGTGCACATAAAAGAAACACAGTCATAAACTTCCCAGAGAGACCAGAGCGGCATGCAGAAGAGAGAAAAGACAAAAGTCTCTCAGAAGAAGAAAGAAACCAGTAATTCAGAGGCAGGTTGTTTGGAGCAGGATCTGAGCACCCAGCATTGTTCTGGTTTCATACAGATAATGATCTGATGTCTTCTAGAAGAGCTTCTAAATCCTCTCTCAGCTGCTTGAGTCGGCTGTCAGCGAGCACAAAACAACGCTGCTGCGGAATAAAAACCAACAGAGAATGAGATTTGAGGGGTTGAGGGACAAAGACAGAGTATCACATTTTTGGTAGTGTGGCACCATTACGTCAACGTGGGGTAGGAAAAGATCATGTGGGGGTGGAGGAGCTGGAGGGGGGGTCAGAGTCAGATCTAGAAGCTAATGATGGCGGGACTCTGTGGAAAATGGCACCTTTATAGTACAAGGGTCAGATTTGCATTCATCAAATATGAGAATAACTTCTGAGTGGATCTGACTTCATCTCAGCTGGATGTCAGAAGCTGCATCACATAAATCAAACAGCTTTGTAGCTTTTCATACCTTTGCTTTGTAAAAACGATCTTTAAATGGCTTTTTGACTCGAGCTGAGATGGAAATCTGAATCTGGAGCTAAAATGTGTTTTATGGGATCATCATTAATGCAACAATTCTGCTCTTATTTTATCTTCGGTTTGGGATTCCTTTTCAGTAACGACTGCAGTTTTGTAGCATGAATAGAATAATTTGATCGTTATCACAACAGAAACGGTAAAGAGGTCAGCTCTCACTACGGTGAGATGAGGAAGAAGAAAAACAATCCCTCAGACACCTGAGTGGTGCAGGTTGGTTTCAGCTCTGTGTGTGAAGCACCCACTCCGACAAGCAGGGCCCGGAGAAAAGGAAACGAGCAGAAACAGCATTTTTTAAAGAGGGAGAAACGAGAGAGTGAATTACAGACGGAGTGACAGGTAGGGAAGCTGGTGCTGCGGAGCGTCGTGATTCCACAGAGGAAGAGTGGAAAACAGATTTAGGATTCATTTGCATTTCAATCTTGGCCGACTTCTGGGCTGCAAATGCCAAATGATGTGAACTCTACACCTCTTCTGTAGCTCTGTTCCTCGTCTCATTCCATCTCTTAATCAGTTTCTCACTATTTTAATTTAGTTCTTTGATATTTGGACCCTTTATATAAAAACTACCTGGGCAGTATCATTCTACAGGGTCACCTGGAGGTCATGGATCAGTATTTATTACAGTTTTTTTCAATGGCTAAAACTCACAAAGCAAAAATGAGGCACGACGTTCACAACCTCTACTTCTGTTCCCAATCGCTTACCTCAGTTTATCACTACTTAAGATTTCCTTATCACATTAGAATTCTGATTTTCCTCTTTTACACTCTGATGTTGATTTCACATTATCTTGCTGTCAAAACACAGCGTACGATTTTCAGGTTTACACACGCTTCTCACATAAATTCTCAAAGCTTCAATCAACAACACAGAAATATTCAAATCTCTAAACTTTGTCTGGCGAGCAATTTGCGATCAGGAACTGCAGCATGAAAGGAGGCTTGATGCTCTGTTTTGTTTGATGAGCAATGGAGAACAGAGACAACAGACAACAGAGAAGGAGAGGGGTGTGTTTGGGAGGAGGAGGAGGAGGAGAAAGAGAAGGAGGAGGACGGAGAAGGGGAGGAGGAGGAGGAGAAAGAGAAGGAGGAGGAGGAGGAGGAGAAAGAGTAGGATGGAGAAGAAGAAGAGGAGGAAGAGAAAGAAGGTGGAAGGTGTACGAAAGGAATCCACAGAGCCAGGTCCCACTGCTTCAAGCCATGGAGGAGGCTTGTGGAGATGTGGCCTTTGAGGCCTGTCAGGGCTTCATGAGGCACTCGAGGCGGTACTTCCAGCACTGTTTGGACCAGAAGGACATCGCCTGTGTTGTTGACGAGGCCCTCTGGCCAGACAGAGACCAGAGGCATGATGATTATGCTTGAATGGGAGTGGGGGGAGGGGGTGGGGTTAAAAATAAAATGTTTTGTCTCAAAATTTCTGGATATTTAATGTTTGTCTATGAGAGAAGTGAGCATTGTAATAGATTCAGTGTGTTCCATTTCTCTAATTGTATTTTCAGTTTTGCTCTTCAGTGTTCTTTCCATGCTTGGTAGTGTTCAGCCAAAAGCTACCTGTGTTTATTCAATGAATGGTATGTGTGTGTCATGTGAAAATATGGCTGTGTTTACCAAATGAAAGCACGTGTTCCATTTTGTGAACATGTTACGAGATATGATAGCAGAGTTGTTTTGTAAAGCGATGCCAGGGTTTAGCAATTTGTGTGTGATGTTTAGGGTTTTGTGTGTGCAGTTTTGAAAGAAACGTACAGTTTTGAAAAATGCGTTTTAGCAATGGCAAAAAACTGTAATGTCCTCACTGCATCTTGCTTCCTTTTGTCCTGAAGTTTTTCCTTTTGGCTGGAACTGATTTTGTTTCTCTGCAGTCATTTGACTCGTTTTCTCCTTGGCCTATCTGCCATTCAGCACGCTCGCACACCTTCATACATCTACTGACCATCCAGCTGTTTAATCCCCCTCCTATGATTGGTTCTTGGTTGTCATGATATATGTATATATATATATATATATATATATATATATATATATATATATATATATATATATATATATGCATACATGTAAAAAACTATTATATACACTGTTATCTATCTGTATATCTACTATCTATTACATGTATATATATATCATCGTCTTCCTCCGCTTATCCGGGTCCGGGTCGCGGGGGCAGAATCCCAACTAGGGAGCTCCAGACTGTCCTCTCCCCAGCCTTCTCCACCAGCTCCTCCGGAAGGACCCCAAGGCGTTCCCGGACCAGATTGGAGACGTAACCTCTCCAATGTGTCCTGGGTCGACCCGGGGGCCAGGACATGCCCAAAACACCTCCCCGGGGAGGCGTCCAGGAGGCATCCTGACCAGATGCCCAAACCACCTCAACTGTCTCCTTTCGATCCGGAGCAGCGGTTCTACTCTGAGTCCCTCCCAAATGTCTGAGCTCCTCACCCTATCTCTAAGGCTGAGCCCGGCCACCCTACGGAGGAAACTCATTTTGGCCACTTGTATCCGTGATCTCGTTCTTTCGGTCATTACCCAAAGCTCATGACCATAGGTGAGGATTGGGACGTAGATCGACCGGTAAATTGAGAGCCTGGCTTTCTGGCTCAGCTCCCTCTTCACCATGACAGATCGGCTCAGCGTCCGCATCACTGCAGATGCCAAACCAATCCGCCTGTCGATCTCCCGATCCCTCCTACCCTCACTCGTGAACAAGACCCCGAGATACTTAAACTCCTCCACTTGAGGTAGGACCTCTCCCCCGACCCGGAGTTGGCAAGCCACCCTTTTCCGGTCAAGAACCATGGTCTCAGATTTGGAGGTGCTGATCCTCATCCCAGCCGCTTCACACTCGGCCGCGAACCTACCCAGCAAGAGCTGAAGGTCAGAGCTGGATGAAGCTAGGAGGACCACATCATCCGCAAAAAGCAGAGACGAGATTCTCCTGCCACCAAACTCGACACACTCCACACCACGGCTGCGCCTAGAAATTCTGTCCATAAAGGTAATGAACAGAACCGGTGACAAAGGGCAGCCCTGGCGGAGTCCAACCCTCATCAGGAACAGGTCCGACTTACTACCAGCTATGCGAACCAAACTCACGCTCCTCTGGTAAAGGGACTAAATGGCCCTTAACAGAAAGCCACCCACCCCATACTCCTGGAGCGTCCCCCACAGGACATATACAGTTGTGGTCAGAAGTTTACATACACTTGTAAAAAATATAACATAATGGCTCTATTGAGTGTCCCGTTATTTCTAAAACTCTGATTTTTCTCTGATAGAGTGATTGGAACAGATACTTCTTTGTCACAAAAAACATTCATGAAGTTTGGTTCTTTAATGTCTTTATTATGGGTTAACAGAGAAAAGTGATCACATTTGCTGGGTCACAAATATACATACAGCAGTGCTAATATTTGGTTACATGTCCCTTAGCCATTTTCACTTCAATTAGGCGCTTTTGGTAGCCATCCAGAAGCTTCTGGCAAGCTTCTGGTTGAATCTTTGACCACTCCTCTTGACAGAATTGGTGAAGTTCAGTTAAATTAGATGGCTTTCTGACATGGACTTGTTTCTTCAGCACTGTCCACATGTTTTCAATGGGGTTTAAGTCAGGACTTTGGGAAGGCCATTCTAAAACCCTTATTCTAGCCTGATTTAGCCATTCCTTTACCACTTTTGATGTGTGTTTGGGGTCATTGTCCTGTTGGATCACCCAACTGCGCCCAAGACCCAACCTTCGTGCTGATGATTTTAGGTTATGTTGAAGAATGTGAAGGTAATCCTCCTTCTTCATTATCCCATTTACTCTCTGTAAAGCACCAGTTCCATTGGCAGCAAAACAGCCCCACAGCATAATATTCCCACCACCATGTTTGACTGTAGGCATGGTGTTCTTGGGGTTAAAGGCCTCACCTTTTCTCCTCCAAACATATTGCTGGACATTGTGGCCAAAAAGCTTTATTTTTGTTTCGTCTGACCACAGAACTTTCCTCCAGAAGGTCTTATCTTTGTCCATGTGATCAGCAGCAAACTTCAGTCGAGCCTTAAGGTGCCGCTTTTGGAGCAAGGGCTTCCTTCTTGCACGGCAGCCTCTCAGTCCATGGAGATGCAAAACACGTTTGACTGTGGACAATGACACCTGTGTTCCAGCAGCTTCTAATTCTTGGCAGATCTGCTTTTTGGTGATTCTTGGTTCACTCTTTACCCTCCTGACCAATTTTCTCTCAGCAGCAGGTGATAGCTTGCGTTTTCTTCCTGATCTTGGCAGTGATGAAACAGTGCCATGCACCTTATACTTACAAACAATTGTTTGCACTGTTGCTCTTGGGACCTGCAGCTTCTTTGAAATGGCCCCAAGTGACTTTCCTGACTTGTTCAAGTCAATAATTCGCTATTTCAGATCCATGCTGAGCTCCTTTGACTTTTCCATTGTAGCGTTTGTGGGCGTTTGTATCCAATGAGCCCTATTTACCTGGCCTAAGAGAAGTCACCCGCTGTAGTCACTCATAATCACTCACAAGAAGTTAAGAGGCCATGCTATGAAGCTCAGTTCACTGACACGTTTCTAAGTCACCAAAATTGTTAGTTCATGTTGCTGTATGTATATTTGTGACCCAGCAAATGTGATCACTTTTCTCTGTTAACCCATAATAAAGACATTAAAGAACCAAACTTCATGAATGTTTTTTGTGACAAAGAAGTATCTGTTCCAATCACTCTATCAGAGAAAAATCAGAGTTTTTGAAATAACGGGACACTCAGTAGAGCCATTATATTATATTTTTTACAAGTGTATGTAAACTTCTGACCACAACTGAGTATATATATATATATATATATATATATATATATATATATATATATATATATATATATATATATATATATATATATATATATATATATATGTATATATATATATATATATATATAATAGATAATAGATATATAGATGGATAATAGTGTATCTAATAGTTTTTTAATACAGTTATTGCAGCAAAAGACCCAAACCTAATTTGTAACATTCACACATAAGAACAAAAACCTAAATATGAGATTTAATTTCAAATTTAATGTTTGACTTCATGGAAACAATTTGATACATTTACAAATGAGCAATATAAACATGATATATTTTCATTTAACAAACCGAAAATCTAAGTGAGTCATGGTGGATGGCTGCATACTGAGCCAGGATCCTCTGTAGGTTTTTTCCTGTTAAAAGGGAGTTTTCCTCTCCACTGTTGCTGCATGCTTGCTTAGTATGAGGATTGCTGTAAAGACTCTGACACTAGTCAGTGACTCGATGCAAAGTTTCCTTACATAAGAACTAACTGGATGTTTACTTTGCGATTTCCCTTGAGACGACTCTTATCGTGCTTCGGTTAGATTTTGTGAACTGGTTCCTGCTGTGGATCTGATCGGGTTCAGAGTAAACTTCACTAACAACAGGTTCGGGTTTTAATCTCAACAACCTAAAGATGAATTGGTGTTAAATGTTCTGGATGTCAACAGTGATGTGTTTGAATGTTGCATCATTAACCCACAATGCATCTGTCCTGTTGTCTCTTAGCTGTGAAACTGACTTGGAGTCAGCTGAAAAGACATTAAAATGTTAGTTTTTGTTTGTTTTCCTTCATTTTCTGCATCCCTTTTTTGTCTTTTGTGTTGCTCTGAGACAGTGTTCTAGTCTCCATCTGTCCTCATTTGTGTCCCGCAGCGTGAGATGCCATTAGACAGAGAGAAACTGCTCAGCGGGAGGAAATATATACTCAGAGAGGAACGGGGACTTTAAAATGCCCAATAGGAGACAAAAATCCAATAAAGAGAAGTTAAAGTGGAACAACTGAGACATCTGATGATCAAAGCCGTCACTAAAGAGCACTTTTTAAAAGACACTTCCTGAAACTGATACATTTCCCTCCAAAATCTGCTGAATGGTAATCTCAGACTCGGGAATAGTCTGATTCCCAAAGAGTGATCTATAATGGATCAACTTATCCAGGACATGTAGATTGGTTTTGCACATCCTTAAAAAAAGCTGTTTTAGCTTCTCATGGTGATGTGTTTTCATGCTGCAGAGGTACTTAACTGTAAAGCTCCTCCCACTCCGACTGTTCCTGTTGTTTGTGTCCTTTTTACATAAAAACAATAGAATTCGAACAGTTCAGCACGGATCCATCTTTAAACTGACGTGTGTGTCACATGCTGGACGTCAAACACAAACTCCCTACACTGCCTTACCCATGAGGAGAGCAAAGCTCCTGTACTCTCATCTCAGGTGTTGTAACTTGTGACACATTTCAAACAGAAATGAAATTCGGTCATCCTCGCTGGTCACATGTCTGAAGTGACCTGTTGAGTTTCTCCTCCAAGTAACAGGAGACCTCCTGAAATAAGTATGCAGGAAAAGTCGGGCGACTACTTCATATGTAGACTCAGGGCATTCTGCCAGTTATTTGGCTTTGGTTGGCTAATTGCAGCACAGGTATTTCCCTCTAAAAATGTAACTTAAATTATTATTGCATGTTTTTACCTTCTCAAGTTTTAGCTTATTTAGAGGATCCAACAGAAGCACCTGGTAGCACCTCACTGCAAATCCCAAGAGCAAACTTCCATCCTAACTGCTGGAAAATAAAAGTATAGCTCTGATTGTTGCAGTGGTTGACAACTCTTCATCCAAATAGCTCTTAATGCATGTTCAGGTCAAATTTGTTCTCATATGATTAGCTAAATTTGCAGCTTCATACTTAAAAACAGCATGAGTGTGTGGATGTGAGGAGGCAGGACATCCAGTCCCACATCCTGAAAGCTCAGACTTTGTCTCCAAAAACACAACATGGCAGCGCTTTTGCACAACAACAACAAATGGAGGTGGAGTCTATGGTCATTAAGCATGAATCTGCACCAAGGGCAGTCAGAGTTCAAATCACTTAGAACATAATTGTCTACGATTTGTTGCTTTACACACTGAAAATATGATGATATATTTGAGATGTTACTGTTTGCAGAGATGCTGAAGCACACAGACTGGGTTCTGATGAAGTAAGTAGGTAATTAAGTAAATTGTATTTATATAGCACTTATCACAGACATAGAATCACAAAGTGATTCACATAGATCTAAACAAAAATAAAACAAAGTCATAAAATCATAAATAGATTAGCATCAGAAAAAATAAAGTCATCAAATTATAAATTTTCATAAACAGATGAAAGATTAAAATTTTGAGTTAAAAATAAGAAAACAAAGACAGGAGAGGACAAATACTTCAGTCATCTGCAAACAAATATTCCCCTTCACATAAATGTTATAATTGCATTTTTAATCATTATCAGTTTTGACAGAAGTTTAATTTCAGTGAAGACTTGTGTTAAAGTGTGTGATGCACATCAGAGATCTGACTGTCTGTGTGGTCGGGCAGTTGCTCTGCCTGCCCTTGTCTTTCACTGATGCAGATCTCAACCAGCTTCCTATTGGGCGTGTGTGTGTGTGTGTGTGTGTGTGTGTGTGTGTGTGTGTGTGTGTGTGTGTGTGTGTGTGTGTGTGTGTGTGTGTGTGTGTGTGTTTGTGTGTGTGTGTGTGTGTGTGTGTGTGTGTGTATGCGTGTGCGTGTGTGTGTGTGTGTGTGTGTGTGTGTGTGTGTGTGTGTGTGTGTGTGTGTGTGTGTGTGTCTGGAGGAGTGAACAGATGTGACTAATTTTCCTGACTACCTACTAAGCCTTTAAAGCACCTGCTTATATGTCTTCCCTCCTTTAAGTTAAATTTAATTTGAGGAAACCCTGCACAGCGTTTCTGCTCTGATCCCAAAGCCACCTTCTCACACACATTTTTTATTTCTCACCTCATCGGCACTTTTTTGCATCTTTTTTTCTCCGTTTGGGGCACCTCACACTCTTCAGGCAGCCCACTCGTTTGTCCTCAAAATCAGACACAGACAATCCGACGTGCTGAAAGTCTGATTTATGATCAGAGCAACCCAACATCCTTCTGAACTGAGTAAAGTATCTCAACACACAACACACGGCAAGAATATCTGACCAGATTATTTTGGAAGCCATTATTATAATCCAGCAGAAAATCGGGTCAAAAATGGACAGGGTTATCCTGCCGTGTCAGTTTCACCTGCTACCCATCACACCTCAGCTGTTCTAAAAAAAAAAAAAAAAAAGGTATCGGAGTGATCACAGCTTCGTTTTTTTGTAGACTTTATGAATACATCAACAAGTCCACTGACCAGCTGTGTTGATTCACATCTAAATCATTTCAACTGCAATACTCTCGTCACAAATCAGAAAAGAAAACCCAGGAAAGCAGATCGCTGGAGAATTGCAAGACCACACGTGATTTTGGTATCTTGCATGATAACATGCAGAAATAAAGATGGCGGCATGCATCCAAAAATGTCTGTGGTTTATTTTCTGTTGCATGTTACATTCTTTATTTTACTAGGCAAATGGAAATGTGCACATGACTTTTATTTTGAAAGTTTCCAGATGTTTTACACTGCTTTTATAATTGACTTTTTGTCTGACCCCATCTGATCTGCTGAGGTTGATGGGTTCTGGAAGCACACTGGAAATACACTCGAAGCCTACACTGGGACACTTTTTGCCTTCTGAGATGCTTTCAAACATAACGCCTTGTGGCAGATGGAAATGCTCACATCCACTTTAATGGCAGCTAATTGCTGCGTGCCCCTATGCAGACATTAAAAGATGCTTATGCATCTGGTGAAAAGGTCCAGTAAGAGAAGCAAAACTAACTAAATTCTTGGTGTTGAACTTGAGTCTGGACCACTCTGATTCCTTTCTAACAGTGGCTGTTATGGCTGGACAAGACTAAGTAACCGGAATCAGAACCTCAGCTGTTGTAAAGATGTGAGATTGAATGAATAGGGATGAATTTAGGTCAGGCTGTGCAGGGCAGACATCCTTCATGGTGAACTGGCCACGAGGGAGATGACGAGTGAGAGTAATCAGGTTTTTTAGTCTCCATCTTCACCCAGCCAACAGACAGATTAGGCTTCCAGCTATTTATTTTTTTATTTATTGAGAACCTCACTAGCTCCCACCATAGTGTAGAGCTATTCTTCCTGAAGTCTCTTCCATTTTCATTACAAATATTTTACACCCCCCCCCCCCCCCCCACACACACACACACACACACTGACAACAACAAACCCTAGAAGCTCCACAAATCATACTAGATCAATTGAAGTAATGATGTAAAAATAAGTTACCACACACTTCAGTGTTCATGTGAACAGTAATAGAAATACGTAAATACAGAAAGTTTACACAGAGGAATAAACATATCCAAGAATTAAAACTCACATCACATCACTTCCATAACAAACAAAAACTATAGAAGCTGTTATCTCAGTCACAATTGCAATTCATTGTGCAAAATGTTATGTTTAAACAAAAAAAGCTTTAACTTCTTTTGAAAACATCTTCTGTTATTCTCTAATAACAAAAATCCTGGTATGGCATTCCATGCAACCATGGCTCTGTAATAAACCACTCTTTGCATTTGATTTGTTCTGTAGCTTGGTAGTGTGCACCTTATTTTGCTTGTCTGTCTCGTCATGTAATCATGATTGAAAAAAATAATAACTTGTCATAAATTATTATAGGTATTTTTGTAGTTATTAGATTTCATATAAATGTTATCAGTGAATACTTTAGTCTACATTTCACTGTTAACCAGGCCAACCTATCATGCATCACACTTAAATTTGTTCTGCAAATACAACCCAGAACAATTCCTGCAACTTTATTTTGTGCCACTTGTAACTTATATAAATTCAATTCACTTGTATTAGACCAAATAACTGATGCATAATCTAAATGAGACAGTACTAATGTTTGAACTAAAGTTTTTATCAGCAACCGAGGAATAAATTTACAACAATAATTGATTGTGGCCATGCTTCTTCAAAGTTTCTGCAAGACCATTTATTTGACCAATCCATGGCAATCTATAATCCACAATTACCCCCAACAATTTTGCTTCTTCTACTTGCTCCATCTCTGTATTATGGGTTAGGGCAGTGCAGTGCAGAGCAGTGGGTTACACACACACACACACACACACACACACACACACACACACACACACACACACACAGACAGACAGACAGACAGAGAGAGAGAGACAGAGAGAGAGAGAGAGAGAGAGAACCTAATCACGTTATCCTGCTGTGAGCTGAGGTTTGTTTGACCTTGTGGAAATTAAAACACCAGCTTCATTTTTAAATATTTAGTATTGATACAGATACAGATGTTTATTTCCTGCCCAAAATATTAAAAAAAAAAAGAAAAGAAAAACTATAACCTGAGCTGAGCAAACTAAAATATAATGAAGTAAGAATCCAAAGTTCTATTTAAGGGACGCGGGGTCCCAGAAGACAGAACGTGTATCGTTCATTCAGTAACACCTTTTAGGTCATAACAAATGTTTTTACATTCAGAAAAGGAACTGGAGCCCTAAAGGGAAACAGGAAAAAGGTCACACATTCATTTCTAACTGAGTGAATTATTGTGTTTCCTCTTCCTACCTCTCAGGGATTTTTTTATATATAATTTATTTACCTTTATCAGGGAAGAAAAACCAAATCTTGTTAACAGGATGTTTATTTCAGTTGTCAAAAGTAAAAAAATCTGGGACTGAGCTTCAAACGTGACCTCACATTGTGTCAAAAAATAACCAGTTCACAAGTGAGGCGTTTGAAAAAGATAAATGCCTAAATGAAGCTAAAACAGGCATTTATCAAAAAAAAGTGTCTCCACAAATAAAACATTTCTTTAACATGACAGACTTCATATTGCATCTCGTAGTTTTTAATCTGTCCGACCTCCTAGAACCTTCTTCTACCCTCCAGAACACAGACCTCCCCTGACTGCTGAGTTGTTGCCATCCTAACCATGAAACTGCCCCTGCATGCTCCATAGTGTCTCAGTATGTTTTAAAATCTAATTTATTTCAAATATATTTTTCCTAAATTAGTCTATCAGGTTTACTTCATTGGCGAATGCTATTTTAGGTAAATCTTGCCTGCTTTGTGTCACTTTGGTGAGCAGCAGCTGTTTTGAAGAGGTTTATAAATAAACTTGACTGTTTAATCCTACTTATTTAATCTCTGTTGCTCATTCTCCCACATGCATCTCTTTTTTTCATTTTACTGCACACTTTCTCTCTTCAAGGCACCTCTCTCGCTCCCTCTCTCCCTCCTGGGGGTTGTGTGGTTGTAACGTAAGCGCCAGTCATCTCTTATCATCTCTGCTGTATTCCCCGAGCGCTCGGCAGTCCACATCTCTCCCGCTGTCTCTTTCTCTCTCTGTCCTCCTCTTATCCGTCAGTGCCTGCCTCTCTTTACTCTGCTGTGGATGTTACTCTGAGAGGAAAAAGTCAATGTCTGCGGTCATGTTTTGTGGGCTGAGAAGAGACGTTGGGGCAAACGGTGTAGGTGAGTTTAAAGTCCAGGAGGAAGATTTTTGTTTTCGGGTGTCAGGATTTGTAGAACTCTTGGATCAGTGCTTTGTGGCTTCTTCTTGTTTAGATGCTCATGCCGTGTCGCTAATAAGCTCCAGGTGATGCTGTTCATAGATTTGCACCATTTTTATGCTTTCCTGAACCACTAAAATGGAAATATTTAGCATTTTGGAATATTTAACTGCATATTCACTTGCTTACTTTTATTTTTTACATAACATTCCCTGCAAACAGTCAACGTTGCATGGATGTGCAGATCATGTCTATATTGAGTCTGTCGGTCCAGACCACGTTTGTAGGACAACCAAACTAGGTCTTTGCACAGTGGGTTGTTGGTGCAAACACATAGTGTGCTATGGTAATCCTAAAAAAAATTGGGAGATTATAACCAAGTGTGTGCAGCCTTTGCAGCAACGCTATTGACCTTGTTGTTAATAAATCTCTTAAAGGTGGAAATATTAAGAGTCTTTAGGACAAAGCTGTCTTTGGAGATGGTGGGCGAGCCTCTTTGCACATTTAAATGAATACTTTGTGTGTTTAAAATAATTTAGGCAACACTTTACAACAAGGGTTATTTAATTAAAATTACTTAGTGCATTATTAAGCATTATTAAACTATGAAATTAAGTACAGTAATAACAACTGTTTAATATTAATGTTAACATGAAGTAATGCCCGGCCCTTCGTCCTAGCCTTAAGGACACCAATTGTACCGGTGTGTCTTATAATCTCGCCATGCCAGCATGGTGTTGTGGGAATTTTGCGGCATTTGCACCACCACGTTTGGTTGGAATATTACTACAACGCTGGTCTTGTGATTATTTATTACACCTTGGCGCAACAGAGGGTGGTGTCATGATCATGTGGTTACTGTCGGCTAACTATGTTAAAAATGAAAGAGCCGTAAGTTTCACTTAGTAAACAGAACCAGCTGAGACGATGAACAGGAGCGATGCAGCACTCCAGAAGCTTCTGTCCATAAGAGTTGGAGCTCAGGTCACCAGACTTGATTATGCCACAGTCCTGCCACAGCCTGACCAATTATAAATAACCTAAGACTCGCCGATGCCACCACAGTTAGCATGATTTATTTTACGTTATTGCGTGAGTTGGAAGCAAAGTAATAAGACATGTATGCATAACAGGAGTTGAACCATTATCCCATTAAGCTGCTGCTGTTGCCGGCTCTTTGGAGACACAAATTGTAGAAAAAACAGTTTAGCTTTGAATTGAGTTGAATTGAAATAAACAGCACTTTAGTTATGAAAATTGCATGGTTTTTTTGGTCACATTGTGATGTTACTCCAAACTAATTTTAACCTTAATGAAAATTTACTTCTTGCAATTTAGCCAAAGTTCTCTCTTTATTTTGCCATTTAAAGTTTGTCACTAACAGCTGAAGACCAGCGAGACTGATTTTAGTCCTCTACAGTGACTTTTGACTTTTAGAACTTATTGCAGTTGGGTATCAAGCAAACTTGGTTTTTAAAGCCAGCAGTATGGAAAAAGAAACAGGCAATTCAATCTTGTTACGATGAATGACCCTGTGAGAATGTATATACTTCACTCCATCCATCCATCCATCCATCCATTGTCTGAACCCACTTTGTCCACGTAGGGTTGTGGGTAGGTGCCTATCTCCAGCGGTCAATGGGCAATCAAGCGGGGTACACCCTGGACAGAGAGCCGGTCTATCGCAGTGTATATACTTCATAAAAGCATTTACCTAGTCAGATTATGTGTTGCCCTGCAATGGGCTAGCTCTCTGTCCAGGGTGTACCCCGCCTGATTGCCCGTTGACCGCTGGAGATAGGCGCCAGCCCCCCGTGACCCTACATGGACAAGCGGGTTCAGATAATGGATGGATGGATGGATGGATGGATGGATGGATGGATGGATGGAGATTATGTGTCCAAGATGCTCATTTTGCTGTTTGCGATCAGAAATGTCTTGTACTTCAGAAGGGAACAGAAAGAAAACAATTGTTTTAGGTTGTTAAAAAGTTAAAAATGAGAAACTTGCTGAGCTTAAAGTGTTGCCTCAAAGCAGTAATAGTCTTTACCTGGGAACTGCTGGATGAACCTCTAGCATTTTAGATGGTTTTGGTGCCAGAGAGAAGAGGAGCCTTTTGTCAGGCTCATTATTTGCAATGAGACTCGTGATCTGCACAAAAGATCCTGCATGAGATACGAGCAGTACTTTAGGCCTAGTTCTTCCTGATACGTGGCCCATTAGAGCAGCCAAGTTAACCGTATGGAGCAGGGAAATATTAATAAGGTGAGCCCATTTTCCATTTCACACCGCGACGAACTCAGTGGGAGCCACGTTCTCTGCAGTCGCCTCAGACACGAAGCCGATAACGGTGATAGGATATCGGAGCCAGATTCATTTTTTACTTTGTGGACATGCTCACTCTGAAAGGGTCACTGCACACTTAGTCAAACTTCTGCTGTGATTTAGAGGATTGAATGGAAAGTCTGATGAAAAAGTTGTGAAGAAAATCAGTGAAAATTTTAAAAATGAGCTTTTTTCCACTATAACAAATGTGTTCATGATTACATGACCTAATGAACACAATGTTTCACTCTTTTCTACATCTTGTTTATTCCTGCATGTAAATGGACAGGAACGATAAATGAGAGGTTTATCCCGCCGGCTGCTCAGGTTGATCGGTTTCTTTTTCCAAGCATTACTGGGCTGACTACGCGGCTTTAGTGCTGGTAAAGGTGCTGAATGTTATCATCACCTGAGCACGCAGCTTTCTCTGCTGTCCCCTACTAGCTCAATTTTCTTAATCTTCTTGTCGCCACAGTCCTGCAGTACGTGGTCTCTCCTGCCATCACATACATGCTGGGGATGTACCAAACACAAAGATGCATCTGATCATCGGAAATGCTTTCATTCATGAGAAACTGACTTGTTTAAAATTAGATTTTAAACCACAGAAGAAAACATTTCTCCCTTTGCACACCTCCCACTTTACAATTTTAGTCATTTAGGTAACGGTCTCACATTAAGCAGCACTGCAGGTGCTTCACAGCACAGCGACAGGGACATCATGTGACTCATTTTTGACGATGCAGTCTTCGTTACACACACCTGTCATTCTCATTTCCCCATTCCTTCAGTATCCCTTTGCTGCCCCTCCGATGAACTCGGAGTGACTGATGTAATTTTGCATCTGCAGAGTAGACATGGTGGCAGAAAGGGGCTAAGCTGCAACTTCAAAGCAGTTTTGATGTTTTCTTCTCTGCTCTACACCTGCCAAGCTGGTTTGTGTTTCATTGTTCTGGTTTTGTTTTTGCACCAAAGAAGTGCTTCATTGTTTTTTCACTGGTAATATAGTTTTCTTGTTGGAATGGGATTGTTTGGTGTTGTCGGAAGTTCAGGTGCCTTTGCTGCCATCTCATGAAACAGGAGGGCCCTGATCCATGTCCTGGAGGGCCACCTTCCATCATGTTTTAGTTGTTTCTCAGCTCCAACACACCTGTATCTGATTAACAGACTCCTGCAGAACTTGACGAGCTGCTGAACATGTGATCCAATGATTGAACCAGGAGTGTTGGCGCAGAGAAACACCCCCCCCCCCCCCCGCAAAAAAAGTGTTTGCGTTTTATTTTAATTTGAAATAAATGTTCTTCTTACATGTCTCCCTTCTTTCTGTTTTCCTCACACCTGTTGTATGTTGAGCAGGTTGTGTCTCTGCGTATAAACGTCTGCAAACGGCCGTGGTACCGCATCACCATCACTGCTGTTTGTTTTCTCAACACAAGATGTGGATTTTCTAACCAACTGGGCCTTTTTAAAGTTGGCTCTATTGCATCCTGCTGGCTAGTGCAGATTTGTTTCATAGACGAACTTGTGTTCTGGAAGTCTCCAGCTTGGATTACGTATTTTACTCTAGAAGCTGATGGGTCCTGTTTCCATCTCTCACGTTTAGAGATGATGTGCAGAACTAAACCCACCACAGAGAGGCTAGGATGATGGAAGTAACAGAATGGCTCACTTATGAAGTTCTTGAAAAACATTATTCTACTGGCAGTTCTGCAATTAAAAAAATGGCCAGACTCTTCTCTAATAGAATATCTGGTGATGACTGCATCTAAAGCTCATGGGAATGAAGCTTCTGGGGTTTTAATGCACTTTAAGTCTTGAGTTTTCAAAGTTTTAATCAAAACCAAAGGCTTAGGAAGAAAGGTGATGAAGAGGAAAACAAAGAATGAGATCATTAGAACTGAAGCAGTGATGAAACCCTTATTCCATCCTCCATCCTCCTCCCTTTTCCCACCCCCAATACCCGATCTATGCAGGCAGCAATTAACCACAACAGATGAGCCATTAACCGCTCTAATTACAGCTTGTTCCTTCTATTGATGTTCTGTGTGTGTGGGCAGGACGGTTGAGTCTATCTGCTTTGTGAATGAAGATCGTTGCAAAAAATTCCAGTGGGTGACAGAATATGGGCGTTTAAATCAAGATACCTGTGTGTGTGTTATTCTGCAAATCTTTTGTTTGCGTTTCCTGTTTACTTTGTTGATTAGTTGCTGTGTGTGTGTGTGTGTGTGTGTGTGTGTGTGTGTGTGTGTGTGTGTGTGTGTGTGTGTGTGTGTGTGTGTGTGTGTGTGTGTGTGTGTGTGAGAGAGAGAGAGAGAAGGGATGGAGAAAGCGATAACCAGATTGAAATTGTTTGCCGGTACCATCAAAGACAACGAGCAATTACGCTTCTTCAGAGGCTGCAGAATCATAATGGCTGCAATCATACGCCTTGGTATTCAGTAGCTTAGAGGACTCAGGTGGTGTGTGTGTGTGTGTGTGTGTGTGTGTGTGTGTGTGTGTGTGTGTGTGTGTGTGTGTGTGTGTGTGTGTGTGTGCGTGCGTGCGTGCGTGCGTGCGTGCGTGCGTGCGTGCGTGCGTGCGTGCGTGCGTGCGTGCGTGCGTGCGTGCGTGTAATCCCCCTTCAACAGCCACCAAAACAACCACATGCCCAAAGGATGCAACCAAAACATTTATTTACAAATGGCTGTACTATTTGCACTATTCTGCTGTTGTCCTTGGGCAAGACACTTAACCCACCTTGCCTCCTGGTGGTGATCAGAGGGACCGGTGGTGCCTGTGCTTGGCAGCCTCGCTTCTGTTAGCATGCCCCAGGGCAGCTGTAGCTACATCGTAGCTCATCACCATCAGTGTGTGAATGTGTGTGTGTGTGAATGGATGAACGATACACTGTAGTGTAAAGCGCTTTGGAGTCCTTACTCTGAGAGGTGCTATACAAGTGCGGGTCATTTATCATTATCATTTATTTACAGACTAAAATAAATGAAGCAACTGAATCAAAGACCAGTGTAGAAAAACAAACTCAGGGTGACCCAGCGCTTAAAGTAACAAACAATACATCCCTTTCTGAGTTTTACCCTAATCTCCATGAAAAATAAAAGGAACATAATGACAACAGCTCACCTCCCTGGCAGCACAGAAACAAGAGAAAAATGGATCAACAGAAAAGGTGACTCACCCCTATGATTCCACCTTTTTACCCTCTACTAATGATTCACTCATTAATCACCAAGCACAAAACACATGAGAAACACACAGAAGCACAATGCCACATCAGAGCTGACCTTCAGAAAGCAGGATTTTGAGTATTTCCTGATATTTGGTATTTATTTGGAATATTGGTATATTTGGTTTGGTGATATTCTCTCTTCTGGTTGGCCAACAGAAACACAACTGTACCACTGACTCTGCTTTCTCTACAACGTTGATGTTTTATCTCCACAAATAACACAAGCCTGGAAGAGTTTTATTGTGTAGTGGAGTTGCTAATGCTAACAGTTAGCTTCTACTAGCTGTGACGTTTCCTAGACGCTAAACTAACAACAGCCTTCCCCGCCGTGAGTCAAGATGGGTGAGTCCATGGATGTTAAGTGACAGTGTGACATCGATCTGTCAGGATTTTCTAATCCTAGATTTTCACCGTCTATTTTACCTTTAAGGGAGAAAAACTGACAGCCCCTCCAGCCGGCCGGGAAAGAAATCTGTTTCAGTATGACCTTCCTTCCAACACAATTGAGACGTTAGAGTGTTTTGTCACTATTTCACTGTTCTAACATATTACTCCTTTAACCAGGACCTGATGGATAATTTTAATGGCTCCAGATTTCAGGGGTACTGCATCTATAAAACAGCTAGAAGTTTATCCTGATTTCTCACATATGTTGATCTGATAAATGATAAAGGTTTAAATGTTATAAAATTGATTTTGCTGCAGCACTTAATCTATGTTTTTCTCTTTGCATAATTAGGTGAAATTAAGCTGCCTGGTAACCGGTAATGGTTGTACCCCATGTGCAGCAGTACCGGGACCAGAGTGAATAGGGTGTGTATGGGGAGCATGAGTGGGTGTCCGGCGTGCATTTTTGTAAGTCTTTGGTTGTATGTGCATTTGTGAGCATGAGGGAGGGAGTGTGTGACTGTGTTTGTGTATGACTGTATATGTCAGGTGGGGCCTTTGACTCCTCCCCTCTCCTGGGACTTCTTTTGATGATATAGATCTTCGTCCCCCCTCCCCCTGCCACACCTGGTGTGGGGTGTGGTGCCTTGGTCTGCCTGAGTTTTCGTGGCTCCCGGGTCAGGGGGTTTAAGATTTTTGGCATCTGCCTGATCAATCCCGGTGGCGGCCTGGTGGGGTCTGGGTCCCTGGACTCTGCTGGGTCTCCGGCAGGGGTGGTCGCCCCTGGGTCTTGGGTCGCCGGGTCCCGGGCTCGGCCGGCTAGGGGGTGGGAGGCTGCGGGCGGGCCTGAGGGCTTGCCGCTGATATCTCCCAGGACTCTGCCGGCTGCTGGTTGTGGCCGCCCGGGGCGATCCTCTGTGCCTCTCAAGGGGGGGCGGGGCCTTTCTGGTTGCAGTCTCCTTGGGGTTCCTGTGTTCTGGGGCAGCGCCTGGATCTCTGGGACTTGGAGCTCCCCCCGTCTCCCACGCATCTTTGGAGGGCAGATCTGTGGCCCCTCACACTCTCTATTGGACGCTCCTATAGAGAAACTTTACATAAACAAGCGTGTGTACACACACAGGTGGTCACATGGTGCTCTCATAAGTATGGACTTGGGCATGTTCAACACAGGTCTTAAGACTATTGTGGGCATTTAATGCACTGTGATTTATTATCGTGTGACTGTTCAGTTAAACAATGTTGACTATATATTTCTTCATCAAGTTGACGCAGTGATAGCTTGATCTTGTTGTATTGTTGTTGTGTCCCTTTTTTTTTGCTTTTTTTCTTGTCTCTTTCTGCAGGTCTAGAAGCAGACTCTTGTTCATTATTGTTTATTTTTGTGGAACCCCCACCCCTTCCACCCTCTCTCCCCACCTTTTGTCTTTTCCTTTCTCTTTCACCTCTGTCTCCATGTCTGGTCGGAATTACAAAGCATTCAACAACAATAACAATAAAGTTTTAAGTGTCAGGCGTGACATTAAAAGCAGACGCTTTGATGTTCCACCTGAGAGTAAATCTGTAAGGCTTGTCACCAGCATTCAGACATCAATTATGTTTGCTTCACAGCCAGACAGGACACGGTAAAAAAAAGAAAAAAAAAGAAGCTGTCAGGATAAACTCATACATAAACAATCGCCTTTTGTGTTTTGTGTGTGCAAAATTGTTTTTATTTTGTCACTTTGTTTTTGACATCCTGGAGCCGTGTCAGTCTGTCTGCTCCATTGTCTGTCTAATAGGTTTCTGGTAACCTTGAGGTAGAAAGTGGAATACCTTTAAACATATGCATGTCAGCATGACTGTGTGGGAGAAGGCTTGAGATTACTCTTGTTTCTGGACCTTGAGGGAGTCAAGAAGGATTATTCCACCTACTTGTTAGATTTCATCAGCTTCGTGTTTAGGATACATCAGACAATATGCTAGTCAGTCACCAGCTGTGACAGATAGATCCAGAGGATGTTTTGACAAAAGCTTTTCCCTGTTAGAGTTAAATAAGACTCCCTGCTCTGATGTGTTCAGCATCACATGTCACACATCTGGCATTAAGAGTCTAAACATCTTGAAGTGAATGAAAGTTTAAGTTGATCACCACCTTCCATCTTCCGTGCTGTAATTAGATAAACTGATAAGTGATTGGCTAGGCCTACTGTGGCCAGAACCAACATGCTTTGCTGGTAATCTCCTAAATAGTATAACATAACATAATAATAACATGAAGTATCCGTTTTTCATATGATATGAAGCAGTAAAATGTGCAGTTGAGTAATTGGGATTGGGATCCTGCAGGTCTAGTAGGATCCAAATCAAAAGCTGATTTTTCTGACTATAAAAATTCCAACTCTTACCTGAAATACTTGTCTTGACCTTTGATACCAAACAATATTATACTTAAAATCACATTTACCTATGTTTTTATTGGTTAGAGGTATTTGCCCTGATCTTTATCATGTTGTACAGCGCTTTGTGATTTATATCTGAGAAAGGCGTTATGTAAATAAACTTTTACTTACTTACTTACTTGTCCTTGCAGCTTGGGATGTCAAGTGTACTAAAAGCCTGTGCCATCACAGTCCTGCTTTCCTTTGGTAATTAGCAGAGGTGTGGACTCAAGTCACATGACTTGGATTCGAGTCAGACTAGAGTCATTATTTTAATTACTTCTGACTTGACTTGATAAAATCAATAAAGACTTACAACTTTACTTGGACTTGAACGCCAATTACTTGCGACTTGAATCGACTTGCATATGTTGACTTGATGATGACTTGAGCATATTTGATATTTTAGCACAAAAGTGGCCCGACATGGACAAAATTCAGAAATCATTCTTCGTTCTGGGTGTGAGCTTGTACTGCTAAATGCAGCAGCTCTTTGTTCATAATCAATCTCAGCTGTATTTTCTGCTTGTTTGAGAAAATGAATGAAGCTTTAAGAAGCTTCATTTGTTGAATTTATTTATTATCATTGTCATTAAATAGAAGTTGGACAGATGACTTGAATATGGCTTGAAAATTCATAGTTAAGGACTTGGACTTGACTTGGACTTCCAGATCATTGACTTTGGACTTGACTTGGACTTGGTTGTCTTTGACTTGGACTTGACTCGAGACTTGACTGGAAAGACTTGTGACTTACTTGTGACTTGCAAAGCAGTGACCTGGTCACACCTCTGCTAATTAATACCTCTGGAAAAGACACAAAGAAATGGTTAATTCTGGAAAACGCTAGTTTAACATGTCATTAGCTTAGTCACGCCACCTTACATCTGCATGTCCCAACCTACTTCAGAGTCTACAATGCATACACTCTGGTCCAACCGCAGCTAGGCTGGGCTACTGCTAACGTCCTCGTTGGACCAGAGGAAAACAAAGAAAAGGTCACAGCACACATGCAATGTTCCAGTAGGAATGTCTGGACTCTGAATGAGTGCCAGATAAATCCATAGCTTTCCTACTGAGTAATCTGGATACTTTTACACGGCTTTACACAGAGCTTCTAGCTTCAAGCAGAGTCATAGGGCCATTGGCGTGAACTGACCAATCAACATGTAGCTCATTTAATAATCATGTCTTGGCTGAGTGGGTGGGGTTAACCAGTCCTTTCCCTGTAGGGCTTTATTATGGGGTCCTATTTCATCAGGGCTCCTGGGCTATTTTGAGCCACAACAAAGTTACATGTTATAAAGGCAAGGCAGCTTTATTTATATTGCACATTTCCTACACAAAGGTAACTAACGTACTTTACACTGAGAAGAGAACTAAATGTCCTCAGCCAGGAGGAATTACTAAGTAAAGGAAATGGAAGGTGTCAGGAGACCAAATCAGAAGCAGTAAAAATTGGTGCAATGAACTATAGAAAACACTGATGACTAAAAGTAGAACACTAACAGAAACTCAATACTTTGAGTGGATAAAAATGCTAACCAGGAATGACTTAGTGTTGGACGACTAAAACTAAGGCAGTAAAAACTGGTACAAGAGGCTTAAAGAAAAGTGTCCCACTTGTCATAAAAGGCTATTCTGAAAAACATTTCAAAGAGTAACACTAGAGTTTGTTAGTCTCAGTCTCATGGTAAATTTAAACCTTATGTATTTTTTTACTTATTTAAGAAACTCTGAACTTCAGAAAATGAAGAACAACACCTGTTACTTTTTACCCCGCCGACATCAATCCAGCCAAATCATTACTGTTTCAGCTTGAAAATGTTCTCAGGCTACAAGCTGCATATCTACTGGAAGAGGAAAATCTGGCCTGAAGCTTCATCTGTAACTCAACCTGTTCCGTAACCTGACAACGCCAGCAGCCATTAGCCTAATCACATTCAAATTATTCACTAGGAGACGTTAATTTATCAGACAGATTTGGGGAACTGGCAGAGGAAAGAGGCCTTAAGAGTTATTGAGAGGGTATTAAAATACGAGTTGTATTAACAGATTGTGTTCTGTGCTTCGAGATCCCAATGTGAGTGACAAACAGAACTTCAGCTCTGGAAGGGAAGATTTGTGAGTGAATGAAAAGAAGCTGAGCTGTGAGAAAAAGTGGTGACTTTTCATGTATCCTACCTCCAACCAACAAGGCTTGAAAAGCCACATGTTCTAACTGATCTGCTGACACCTTTCTAGATGTGGATGTCTGTTTTTGTGTGACAGAGTTTGTGCTTGAATCTTGTTGAATAATTTGGGTCCACTGTGGCTGTGACTGCCTCGCAGCACAAACTCAGTCAGACGGATAACTTAGAAATGTGCTTTCTAGCTAAAAAGAATTCTTAATGAGTGATTTTTTAGGCTGGTTAAACCTTCTGGAAACTGCTGAGCACTGAGACACAACGGGCTGCTTTATTCTGCCAGTGGCTGGAAGAGAACGCACAGTTTTACAGAATTATTAAAGCGTTGCATATCACAGAGCTGTTTGGAGGCAGGACAAGTCTTATTAATGGAAACGGTTGGTAGGGAGGCGTCCTAAATATTAAATGATTTGAAAACCGATCACACACTCTTTAATAGAATACCAACTTTTATCATGATGTTGTCTATTTATTTAGTAAAACTCAAAAAGAGCACCCAAAGAGATATTTCTATTAGTGATCTACCGGTATGTATCAGCAGAAAGAGCCAAACTCTGTGTTGACAGCACTCCACGTGAGCAGAACCTCCTTATAAAGCAGGTAAGTTGTGATTGATTGAACCATGGGCTGCACAAGAAACGGGCAGAAATGCCCATGTTGCATAGATTCCGGCTGAGTTTAGAGAGTGAACAACTCATCAAATACTGCGGTGATGCTGTTGCACTCTCCAGCGCCCAGTGGCACTTCCTGTTTCTAGTCTCCGCCCATTTAGAGGGAGGTCACCTGTAGGTAGTGTCCTTAATATAACTCACAAAATATCAATGACAAAAGACTTAAATATCTTAAATAATAATTAAAAAATGGGGGGGGGGGGTCTTGTTTTTTTTTTTATTAAAAATGCTTCAGTCAAAAGTTCTTCATCAATCAAAGTCCAGGTAGTTCCTGGTACTCAGCTCACCATAGCCATGTATTAGTGACTGTGACCTGTGAATTATCTGGTTGTATGTGATGGATTTGTGGAGCTTATCTCGGTGGTTTTATTACAGGTTGGTTGTTGAAATCTGTGAAATAAACCCATAGATCTAACAGAACATCCACTGGCTACATCACAGCTGGCTCAAAGTCAGGAGACAATGTCATTTTATACATTTTTCTTTTTTTTAATCAGTTTACTAGCTGAATTCTAATGCTGAAATATTCATTTGATACTTTTTGGTTGAACGAGTCTGTTTTTATATTCCACCACTGTGGACGAATCACAGCTCTCTATAGGATTGAACCCCCTCAAGAGAGCTGTGATTGGTCAGCCAGAATGCTGCTAGGGGCTGCAGAGCTTCCAATGGAGCGTTCCTAGACCAAACTTTGCAAAGCAAGAATTTGGTCTAGTTCACTAGACTGCCAAGCAACTTTACTGTGGTTCTACTGTAAAACAAAATAACAATAATCATAAGATTTGTAGCATTTGCGAATAACCTCTGCTCATAAATACACAGTGATGTTAATGCTGGCTGCAACATGTTTTCATCCTGCTGTCCAATCAGACTGTTACATGCTTGTTGATGTAAACAGAGGTAGTGACAGCGAGGGATTTAATGTAACATCAACAACTGAACAGAAAACTCAGTAATGCTTTTTTGCATTTTAGTTTGAAGGCAGTTTTTCTATTCATTTAGAAAAATCCAGTTATCATTTTGTTAACTAATAAATGTTTTTCACAATAGTTGTGATACATTTCATTTTATCCCCATTTTTGTTCCAGACATTAACCAAACATTTATATTTTGTTGCCCAGGTAAAGTCTATTCAGGCCAAACAACATCACAAACTCTAGACTTTACGACTCTGCACTCTGTTTAGTTCTTTTGTGCTTTTTCCTTATAATTGCTTTTTCTTTTTACTACATGTATTTTTTGACCTAATAGAGACATCTGTTCATTTTGTGCAGCTCAGTTGAATATAATTTTGGACAGTGGTCCTCAATCCTGGTCCTCGAGGATCACAGCCCTGCAAGTTGTTGTAGTGTTTGTTGTTTTAACACACCTGATTCAGCCGGTAGATGCCCTCTGATTCTGAAACAGTCTGTTAAATTAAATGGGAATCAATCAGCTTGATTCATGAAGATTAAGTACAGAAAACCATTATGCAAAATGACACAAACACGCTCTATCCGTTAACAGTCTGGCCATGGTTGAAGACCCCCATCAGGGGTTCACTTGGGATGCTTTTGATGTTTATTCTAAATGGAATTTCCACATTTGTCTCTGATATCATAAAGGAAGCAGTAGGGCTGGGCCATGTGGGCCAAAACTTACATCTTTAAGCTGAAATTGGATGTAGGATCAAACCCTCACCCCCCGGTAGCTAGTTACAAAGGTTATGTCATGGGTGGGGTGGCATTTGATGCTTCGATGAAGAAGTTAGAACAGCATCCACAAATGTTGGAGAATTAATCTCCAACAGGTCTAGAAAGAAGAGCTCGCTAGAAAAGCATCAAGAGTCAAGAGTTCTTCAAATTAAACCAAAAACAAATAAAATCAACCTTCTGGTCCTCTGTGACAGAATCAAGTCCAGCGTTGCACATCCAGAAGTCAAGCTGACAAAGCTATTTAACTCGTTTTTCCAGTTATTAACTGAAAGGATTTATTTTAAACCCTCGGAAGGAAGATTACTTAATATTCTGTTTAAAGTGTTAAACACATTAAAAATACATAGTTTGCAGATTTAAGATGTTTGGCAGTGGTGTAAGTGTCCCTTACTACAATAGGATGTAATGTTGATGAAACGTAGCTCATGAATCTTTAAATGGACCTGAAGCCTGTGATGGAGCAGAGGTTGTAAAGTAGGACACATCGTTTCCCCTCAGAGCCACAACAACAGCCTCAGCTCCTGTCACAGCTTTCACACTGAGTTAGAGAGCGTGGGACGGCGAATACCTAATACCCACCAAACAATATAGCTTAAAACCGGCGTGGTAATGTCAATGCTTTTGTTCATGATTCCAGTAATTCCAGTTTTTAATGCATATGCTTTGGCGTCATTTGTAATTCAACACCGGCTGGTTGACAGGAGCGACCCAGAAGTTATTTCTTGTGCCCCTGAGAAGCCATGACATGTATTGTTTTACTCCAAAATCGGGTGAATAGGGCTAGAGGATAACCTTGAGCTAACAATGCTAATGGGGAATTAGAAAAAAATAGTTGGCTTTCACAACATGTCCAGCTACTTTTTCAACGACCAGTAACTTGATATTGTAATGAAAAGTTTTTATCTATTTATTAATTTACTGTGTGTGACTCGTCATCTGGAGCCTTCTGCTGATCCATAGTTGGAAACAGGCACGAAACTCACGGACCAGCAGTGAGAAAGGGGCTAGTTTTATTTGGAAAATGGGCTGCAGTAAACAAGTCTGACCCCAGGATGTTCTTCTTACTCCATATTTACATGATGCACCTTTAAATGTTGTCTCATTCCTTTCCAGATGACGGCCCATATGGAAAAACTAAGGATATCTCTGGCCCAGAACACACCATGGCTCTGAGAAGACACAGCATACCAGGTACATCCGTTCCTGTTACACTAGACCCCTCCTCCCCTTTCCTACATGAACACAGGTGTTTGCAGGTACATTTAAAAAATAAAGTTCAACAACTTGTTTTGTAAGATAGCAGCCTATGTCTCAGAAGTTTTCTGCATTTCCTCAGGTAAGTAGTAGCTAACTAAGACTCTCCTGCAATCAGCGTGGATTTTCGTTGCTTTAGTGGGAGACTGGAGCTCAGCTGTTTATCTCTGCAACACCTGTGAGGCTGTGGTGAAGTTGGCGTGAGACTCAGATTTACCGCGGGCCTTTTAAAAAACATTAGATTAATTAAACTTTCATCAATGTGAAATGGAGACGACGAGGAGATGTTGACCTGAATAGGTTTGCATTGTGTTCTTTTTGCTGTTCCCTATAGCTTTACTCTTTCGATTATGGTGTTCACTAAAAAAAAAAAACATACTAAATATTTAATGCTAAATTTATTGCATCTGTTTGGCCAGGAATAAAACTTGGTTTTAAATCCAGGAAAAGCTTCTCCTACATTTGTCAAAACTTTAGTTTTAATGCAAATGTGGACAGGACAAATGAACAAGTCTGTGCATGTGTGTGTGTGTGTGTGTGTGTGTGTGTGTGTGTGTGTGTGTGCGTGCGTGCGTGCGTGCGTGCGTGCGTGCGTGCGTGTGTGCGTGCGTGTGTGTGTAATACCCTACCACGATAACTGAGGGGTGAAGCACTTCACTGATCCTGAGTGTCGCCTGGGGGATTTACCTAATCTAGCCATTTATCACCCCAAAGCCTCATTTTACCTCACCCTCCCTCCTTCTCTCTCTCATTCTGTGTGTGTGTGTGTGTGTGCGCGCGTGTGTGTGTGTGTGTGTGTGTGTGTGTGTGTGTGTGTGTGTGTGTGTGTGTGTGTGTGTGTGAGTGTGTGTGTGTGCAAAAGCATGAACATTTTAGCTTCATTTTAGTTTGATCATTTTATTTCATATTTTCAACATAAATTCCTTCTTAATCCTAAAAAGTATCAAGAGCAAAAGCTCTAAAAATAAACCATGACAGAATAGGAGAAATAGCGTGTTCCATCAAAAACAAATAACCTAATTACAAATTTTCCATGTTTCCAAATGGTAAATGGCCTGTATTTGTATAGCGCCTTCACCTTCTAAGACATTACTTCTTACTTTTACTTCCAGGCTCTGCCATGATGGCAAGATAAAAATTCTTCTTTTTTGGGGGGCAACAGTGGCACAGGAGTAAAGTGCTCACCCCATTATCAGAAGGTTGCAGGTTCGAGACCCACTCAGTCTGTCGCTGCCTTTATGTCCCTGGGCAAGACACTTAAACCACCTGCTGGTGGTGGTCAGAAGGACTGGTGGGACCTGTGTGCTGCAGCCTCGCCTTCATCAGTGCACCCCAGGGCAGCTGTGGCTACACTGTAGCTCATCATCACCAGCGTGTGAATGGGTGAATGAATGTTTGTGTTGTAAAGCACCTTGGGGGGTTCCAGGACTCTAGAAGGCACAATATCAAATACAGGCCATTTATCGTTCTTGTGCTTTTCATTACACAAGAAAAAGCTAACTGCTAGCCTTCATATTAGCTACAGATACAGTAAACAGCTATTTTAGTAATGCGCTAGTGGTTTTACCCCAACCACAGAACTCTCAAGTACAGTTTCTGGCCAGCAGAGTGCAGTTCATTGTAGAGCTGCTCAAGTTCATGGCTCAAGAAACACTGAAACCAGTTTCAAAGCAATAGCTTCAAGTTAAAACTCTTTAGTGTTGCTTTAAATAATGGGACAAAAATTGCACCTCAGAGAAATTGTTGACATCTGTTCACCCACAGTTCACAACGCTAATGCATCCTTTATTGTTTGCTTGTAGATTTGAGTTGTAAGTGGTTATCTGATGCCTATCATTTACCATGATTGTGTGTGCAGGTCAGTAGGCCAGACATTCAGCCTGTAAAGAGGATTTTTCTATTTTGCTTTTGAGTAACAGAAGTTGATGCAGATGCTTTGATCCTTTAGTCAGATTCCTCTCTGTCAGAAACTCACTCTGTCCTGGCTGAAGGAAAAAAAAACAATCAATCAATCAAATCAAAGCTTTATTTATAAAGCGCCTTCCGCAACCCTGTCAGGAAGCCCAAGGCGCTGAACATGGTACAATCATCTTTATCTGTGCATGCTTGTCTATTTTTGCATCATTGTACCCTCTCTTCCTGTTTTTTCTCATCAGCTTTGCTTTAATCCACAAGTATAGAATGAACACAGCAGCTACTAATGACTTTTTTGTTCTTGTGTAATTTTGTTTGTCTGTGTACACGACCATTTGTGTCTTCCTCTTGGCTTGATTGTCTTGGAATGTGTGCGTGCGTGTGTGTGTGTGTGTGTGCGTGTGTGTGTGTATTTTCTGTTAGAAGCTCTTCGAGGGGTGACCATGGTGGAGCTGGTGAAGAAAGAGGGCAGCACACTTGGACTAACCATCTCAGGAGGAACTGACAAGGATGGAAAACCACGAGTGTCTAACCTACGGCCGGGTGGGCTGGCAGCCAGGTAGAGAAAATAGTTTTTGGTAGTTCAGATATTTGAAGACTTAATAGAAAATAAAAGAAAAACATAGAAAACTGTCCAGTTGGATGTAATGTTTGACTAACTTCTTCCTGACTGGAACACCGATCAAGTGCCTTTTGCACCCTTGAGCCGTATTTTGCCAAAGTCCACACTGAGTACCCACAATCCATTGCTGCATGGGGATGTTAAGAAGAAGGCGGAGAAATGGCTCAAGTGCCCTTTCTGAAAAATATGCAATCTAAGGTATAAAAATGTGAATATTTTATTGCTGTGTGACTCCAATCACATATTTCTCTGTTGAAAGATGCGTTATGTATCTGATGATAAATATTGTTAACTAATAACGGTGCTGGTGTAATTTTGGACACAACATGCCAGACTGCAGAGTAAACAATACAATGTTGAGATTTAAAATGAAAAAGAGAAAATGTCCTCTTCCACTCAGGAAAAATAAAACATTTGGATTATTAGAACCTCATTTTTATCATTTCCTCTTTTACCCAAGATGAAAGAAGTTTGACGATTAAAGATAATTACCCATGCTCTGATTCTTTTAGACTAAGTTTTAATCTGGAGAGTAATTAATGCTAATTTTGTCTAATAATTGTGTGTTTGAACGTTTTTAATAAAGTTTTTTTTAAGTAGCACAACAGCAACAGGTGTTGTGCCAAAAACAGCATGCCTGCCAAGATTTGCAACCACAAACTGCGGACGTAAACATTTAGAATTATGAGCAATGAGGCTATTTTAATACAGTCATAATGTGAACACGTTTCTAATCTGGTTCCCTTGAAATGTTTTGTTTTTACTTGAAATATTATGAAATAATGAATAAATATTTACATTTTTGACACATTTTATTTCAACTTGTTTGAGGCAAATGTTTTAGTGAGTATTTTTTTTATATTATTGTATCTGCTTAATTGAACTATTTTGTTTTGGGTTCGAAAAACAGGAATGTGACTGAAAGTTATAAACATTTTAAACATTTCTTATTATTTAAAAGAAAACATGTTAGAAATTATAATTTCTTTTATTTTTCAGCCCATAAACCTTCAGTTTCTAAGGAAGCCCACAAACATGTTAATAGTGTACATTTATTAAAGGGCTACTTTACAAATTTTTCATATTTTTTAATTATTTTCTTGATCCATTATGTAATAAAATGACTCCTTACATGGATAATGAAAGGCCACCCAGCCCTTATCACCCCCTGTGGCCTGAATATTCCACTTGCAACTTCAGACTGGCGTACTGCTCTTTTAAAACCTGAAAAATTGAGCTGACATACCCTGTGCTGCAGTCTGGTTCCAGCACATTTCCTGCATGTTTTAGATCATGTCCACAGCTGATTTGTTTAATTTTGTGATAAATCACTCATGTAGACACTAATGAAGTCTGGGAGACATTTGAGCTGTTAGATTAAAGTATTAAAAACACAAATGCACAGCGAAGAGATTTCAGTTCTACAAACAGACACTAGGGGGTGCAAAAAGCAAGCCAAAACTGCCTAGTTCTCCTTTAAAAAGCTGCCTCGTTACTCGTATGCACCTTTCCACACCATTCTATATATAATGTTGCCATAATCCAAAATTGGCAGGACAGACTGCTTTACTGCGCACTTCCTCCAAATGCACTTTGCTGATGAGGGTGCAGTGCGAGTGTTGGGACTAGGCCTTTTACTTCCTGAACATTCAGGCAGCTTTTCACATATTATGTGACTATTTTGTTTGTTTTTGGGTTACAGAAGTGATCAGCTAAACGTCGGCGACTACATCAAGTCTGTGAATGGCATCAATTTGACCAAACTGCGGCACGAAGAGATAATTAGCTTATTGAAGAATGTGGGAGAGCGAGTTCTGCTGGAGGTGGAGTATGAGCTGCCCCCTACAGGTACATGACGGATTACCTCCACCTTCATTCTCCTGTTTACTTTTACCTCTGCTAAGACCAATGCATTTGTTTTGATATTTGTACATTTATGCTGTTTATGGTTTCTGATGCAGAATATTACATGCTGGATCTGACGTGTCAACCACAGAAATGCTCTGATGTGATGACTGATACGATCTCAAAATGCCACATTACTTTACCTGATGATTTGAGCATTAAATGACACAATTATTCATAACTTTTACCATATTAAATGTGATGCATGCATTTACATCAGCTGATGTTTCACCCACACATTTGTTGTTTGGTATTTATGCCCCAGCGTATGAATTACCCACCTCGGTCTGTCTTTAACACTTCCTGTTTATCTCATCCTCCTGGAAGCACCAGACAGCACCTCAGGGGTTATATCAAAGACAATCGACATCTGTTTGCACAAAGAGGGAAACAGCTATGGTTTCGTCATGAGAGGTAAATATCAGCAGAGAAACGAAGACACTGGAAATGATCTAGGTTTTATTAGTTTAGCAGTTTTCATTAGTTTTCATTAGTTTTGACTTTAGATTTTCACTTTTACTTTAGTTTTATTTCTTTTTGACAATTTGTTTGCTAGTTTAGTTTAGCAAATTTTCTCTTGAAATTCAATTAGCTTAAGTTAGCTGCATTAACAATCACTACAGTTTCATCTTGTTTTTCTTTTTTGCAAAGTCTTTATTTCATTTCATTTCTGTTTTACCTTTAGTTTTTGTTCTCTGGTTATTTCCTGCTCCAACACACCTGACTTAATGACTGAATTATGTGTTTAGCAGCTCATGAAGTTCTGCAGAAACCTGTTAATCATCCAGTGATTAAAAACATGCTGATTAGCGGTCCTTCAGGACCAGGGTTGGTTATCCGTGCCATAGAACATCTGCCATTTGATCCTGAAGCTGCCCATTCTTTTTGACGTAGTTTTCATTTGCTCTGTTGTGAATGCAGAATGCAAGTAAATCAAAATCGTTCCTGTGTCTAGGTTTTTGTCTGAAAGTCTAGAGAATTTGTGACAACAGTCTAGAAGGAGTTAAATTGGTGTTAGCAATAAAGGTTGAAAATGGAACACAAACATCAAAGCTATCTAGTGCGTGGAGGTTGTAGCTGCAACAACTGAACAAGGTTTCCAGCTGTCAGGATATCAGGTGCGCTGTCTATCTGGGTCTATCTAAACTCACTCTGGTTTTAGATCTTTTGTGGTTTATCCTCCTAAGAGAAGGATAACAACATCTTCTGGGCTCAGAAGCAGCTGGTTGGCATGCAGAGTGCACCATTTTCCACAGTGCCAGCCCCGCTATGCCGAGCGGACTGTTTAGCAACTGATTTAAAATAATCACACGTGCGAAAATGTGTGATTTTATATAAATGTTTAAACCTAAATGAGTTTAAGATTTTATAAACAACTTTCTTTTCCTTGTTCAGGTGGCACCCACGAAGACTGGCACAAGTCACGGCCTTTAGTTGTTACCTACGTCCGGCCAGGAGGTCCTGCAGACAGGTACGGCCTAATGTTCATGCACACAGCATCACTCAGACACACGAACACAATGTTATATTGTGATTTGAATTATGAGGTGTGTCCTTGAGAATTCAGAGCTGAAGTTTGTGTTCAGATGCTCTGAAAATGTTGAAACAGGTCTTTATGTATTCAGTTTGTAAAGCCAGCTTTTTTTTTTATTGCCATTATTGCCATGTATCTACTGATCAGCTTACTGTATTTGACTCGTCTTTTGCTCATCATCTAGAATCTTTTGGCGCTCACGCGTAGCTGACAGCAACCATGAACATCATGAGGGGGTGGGGGAGTGAGAGCGGACTACTGTACCCAAATTTGTCCACAAGATGTTGTTTTTATTCCATGCACCTTTAACTTCCTGAGACCCGAATTTGTATTTGGTGTGATGTAAAAAAAAATAAAAATTCTTAAAAGGTTTTCTAGATAAAACAAAAAAGATATGTTTTTACCTAAATTTGATATTAAATGTTTCTAAATAATAAAAAAAAACAAGGTCTACTTTGAAGAGAATAAAAACTTTTAGTGAAAGGCGCCAATGTGGACGCAGGGTCTCAGGAGCTTATAGGCAAGATAAGGCAGCTTTACTTATAGAGCACATTTGAAACACAGAGGCAATTCAACGTGTTTTACAATTTTCAGGACATTTAGAAGTTTAAATTGACAATGTGTAGTTTTTATCGTTAATCTCTGGAAACATCCGTCCAAATGTTGTTGTAAATTAAATAAATTATGCTCAATTGTTGAAAAATCTTGGTGGCTTTGTAACATATAGCCATCAAAATCAGGTCAAAAATACATGGGAGTGGGTCCAAGTCGACATATTAAATGCCATTTTTCCTTCTACGGGAGCCCGTGAGGACAAAACACATTTACTGATCTGTAACAAACGGTTACAAAACATTCTCCTTAAACGTTGTTGTTTTACACATTTGCCTCTTCACTTGTTGCCACTAATGAAAGGGAGTCTAATGTGCTTGTCATATTTTTGGTGGCTGTTCTCCTAGGGCTTTTTGACCCAAATTGCTGTCCGTTGGTAAGGTCTTACTCAAAAACAAAAATACTGCTTGCTTGCAATGATTTAGGAATGCACTGCCTCCTATCACCAGGGAAAATACACACTGTCACTTTAAGGAGTGTAAGACCATAATTCCTTATTTACATTTAACCTGCATGATGTACTCTCTTTAAGAAAATATGTTAAACTACACCATTTATTTTTTTAAGAAATGCTAATTTAGATGTATCACATTAGGATGATGAAGCCTAAATACAAACAAAGCTTTGGCCAAATACTAAGAACCTTTTTGTTATTTCTAACAGGCTGTAAAAAGGGCAAAGTCCTTTAGACAAAAGTGATGTCTTCAGGAAAAATAAGTCACTGTCCTCCTTCAAGTGAAAGCTTGACAGTTCCAGTCCGGGCCGTTCGCCTGTGCCCCGAGACAAACAGACCCTAAGAATAACATTGTCCTTCGCTGTGACCATCTCTCGTATGTCGACTACTATTCTGTTACTCGTGGCTGCAGCAGCATGAATCACCTCTATCCCTTTAATGCTGTCACCACGTGTCTGCCTCAGCTTTCAGGTTTCAGTAATAACACATGACATTTTCATAAAAATGTCAGTTTTGTAACCGTTCTACTCCTAAAATCCAGTGATGAGTCAACCGGGAGCCGGAAAGTTTCATATGTTCACAAACCGAGAAGTAAGATTTGTATTTATTTTAGCATTTTTGAGAACATCAGTCCTCATGTAGTCTAAATATGTTTATTAAAAAAGAAAACAGACATTAGAGGTCTTCCACTTCTTTTTTTTTCATTATTATTAAATCTTAAAGCTGCTATGGCAAAGCTGCAACCAAGCTGGGTTTTGAACGCAAATGCCACAGACGTCATATTTGTAGACACACCCATGGACTGGCGCTGCCTATTGGAGCTGGCATAGCCACAGACTGCCATCTTGAATGGGTCTCCTGCCAATAACACCAGTGCATTTATTTCTACTGAGGAAGGTGCTTACTCAACAAAACATTTTATTATGCTTTCAAATAAACATCATTTGAATATGATATAATTAAACAAAATACATTAAAATTTAAAACCCCAACAGGTAGGCTATCCAAAGAGTTCAAATGAAGGCAACTGGACTGGAAACCAAAGAAGTCCAGTTGCCTTCATTTGAACCCTTTGGATTACAATGACCTGGATGACTGAGAACCTTCACCAGCAAACAGGTAGGCTAGAGATGTCAATAGTTATCCCACGTGATATCTTTTCAATAATATGCCAGTTGTTGCAACTGTATGCTGCACAAAATACCTCCATAGTTGCTCACCCTGCATTGACTCTAGTTGGGTTTGGAGAGTGATGAACCCATCCAATATGGCGGCGATGCTGTCACGCTCTCCAGTGCCCAGTGGTGTGTCTATGTATTCATGTCTATGACAAACACGGAACACTCACCCCTCTCCTTGAATATTGTCGCTGAAAGGCTTCTACCAGAACCAGAAACCCACGAGGCCAGAGGAAAAAAAAAATAGAGCTAAACACCACACTAGGTCCAAATGTCTTATTGTCTGTGACTTCAGGTGGTGTTTTTCTTTTTGGGACTCTGGTAGTTTGTCCTAAAGTTCAAGTGGTAGCAGCCAGCTGTTACTCCTTCAGCAGAGAACTTCTCACACCAGTGGTGTTCTGTTGCTAAATACGTGAGTTTGTGATGATTGGACCCAGGGAGATGCGGTGGTTCGGTGAGACCAACAGCTGGATGGCCCAATGCTTGCTTTTGTCCAAGGTGTGTCATTGGTGGAGATTTTTAGAAAAATGCAAGCGAATCGTGTTTTTTTTTATATATATCTCCACAATATTTTTCTAGCTATACGATGTTCGAACGTTGTTAGGAGGCATGAAAAACAAAGTTTTAAGCTAACTGATTATTGCAGCTTTAACTCCTGCACTGGTTTTGGTATGCAGGAGTCTCATCATAAAGCTGTGAATAATGACACAAATCCTGATGTATCATTGGAGCAATAAATGATTTGAATTAAAAATCAAAACAGGTTTGTGAAATAAACAAAATGATCAGTCTCTCTCTGACATTAAAGCCATCCAGCTATGACTCCCCTACCCTCACCTATGCAAACAGGTGATCAATAGTTATTGATCCTGAGCCTCTGTAATGTGGTTAAGAGTGTGTAATTGATGATTGATTCACACACGTATGAGTCAGAGAGGAAAACTGGATTTAGACAATTTAGACCTTTTTACTTCCATGTATTTATTTATTCTCTTTTACTCCACATCTGTAATTTACCCTTGTTCCATCATCCAGGTGAAGAGCAAGCTCAACTCTGATGTATTTTCTAGGTTATGAATGGTAAAGTGAAGACTGAAAACAGACTTGTTTAGTGTTTACACTGTTCATTTGTCTGCTGATTCCATCTGGAATGAAAGTGTTAACTAATGCACGTTCCACAAATTTAAAGGTTTCATTCCCACAGAAACAGTGTAATACTAAATGTGCCGTCTTCTTAGAAATGCACATTTAGAGTTAAAGATTGCTGCTGATTAGTTCCACCAAACAGGCAAATCTGAGTTTAGGAGCACGTCAGCCCACCTAAAGGCCATTGGTAAAACATGTTTCATCTGCTTCATCTTCTTCTCACATCTCTCTGTAATCCCAGTGTGAAGAGGCGGTTTGTCTCTGCTCACGCAGCTGCAGCTTCAGCCATTTGATGCAAGAATTTAAAGCTATTTCTGTCTTGCTGGCATCTATTTGTGTGAGACGTCACGCAGCAAAAACGCTGCCTGTTATCTGTCTGACCTACATTCATCATTTAGGGCAGATTAATGATAGATTAAAATAATCTGAAACGATCTCAAGGATTTTTAAGGACATTTTAGAGCTGGTGAAAAGAGTGAAAATCAGTTCAATTAAACATTAGTGCAAATCAGTTTCAATCAGCCGTGAGTATTATGATCATCTTTGGACGCTTTGGTCTGTTGTATAAAACCATTAATATGCTTCATCCACAGGTTCAGATATGAGAAACTGAGAAAGAGATAAAATTTTTACTGCTGAGTTTTTTTTTTTCCCCCAGAAGCTCATTTATCATCTTTCTAAAGAAACCCAAATGTGGGTCACTCTGGGGGAATGAATGAGATATTCATGCTGCTTTATATGCCATTTATATGCCAATTGGAGAAAACTTAATCCACAGCACCATACAGCCCCAGAAGTATCTACATAGTTAGCATTTCCAGTGGGAATTAAAGCAGCAGCTCTGGAAGCTCCTGAGCACCATGAGGGATTTTACACAGGGTCACAAAGGAACTGTTTTCACTGCCTCATCAGAAACACACAGAAAGGGCCTGCGGGTCCAGGAGCAAGCCAAATGTCAGTGCATTTTTTAAAATATTACTTTAAATGAGAGTTTTCTTTAAAATGATAATTCATGCTCATCCAGCTGCTTTTTACGTATTTTATTTATTATTTCTTTATTGTAAGTGGTCTTCCTTATTATTACCTCATCACTCAGTGAGTGACCCATTTCCTGCTATAATAAAAGCCTTTAGTCTCAGCTCAGCTTGCACCATTGTTTAAAAAAGCTCCAGAGATTGCATCGTGTTTTATAACTTCTGGGTGTTGCACCGACAGCTTGGCATTACTCACATTCAGCCTGATGCATTAAGCGTCTATCAGCTTCCCTGCATTAGAATTTCATCTCCACATCCCTGCATAAAAACAGCTGCTGAGTGTTGCTGTCTTTAAAAACAATAATAAAAAGGCTGAATCTAACATATTCAGCAGCGAAGCCTGAATTCGTATTAAAGCTGTCTCTGTGTTGTTTAAATGCAAAGCAAACTTAGACAACAGAAAGGGGGGCCGAGGAGGCAAAAATCTTTAGATGGGATTTAGACAGAAAATGTTAAGATTGAGCTTTTTTTTAGATATTTGTGACGAAGGTACTAATCCTGATGCTCCATCTGGATGATGTACATCTTACCTTTAGCATCTTCTTGTGCCACTACTGCCTCTATAAACACTCAGTTTTCTGTCTGTGTTTGGTTGGTAGAATTGATATACCTAAAAAGAACCATTTTAAAAAGGCCCTGCTTGTGACATCACAATAAGGGAAATTTGCCCAGAACAGCTCTTTTTGGAAGGTACAAAAATGTCAAGAATAAAACTACTGAAATGAGTTTAAGTGAGAGAGATTTAGTACGCAGAACTTCCTGAACATATTATTTATCGACCATAGATTTAAAAAAGGCTTAATTTGTCTCCTTCAAGGCCAGAATTGGTGTCATGAAAATGTGTTTCATTTACCTTTAAATGGTTAGCTTTGCAGTCAGGAAATGAGAGACAGGTGTTGGGTTGCTGCGGTAACTTAGTGAGCCTCTGGCAGTGACTGTAACATTTCTTTTATCTTTCGCTATTCTTTTCAAAGAATTTATGTTTCAGAACATCAACTGAGAATCTTACAGCTTTAGGTTCCAGAACATACTTTAGTTGGGTTTTCACACCAGAAAGTTGACAAGTATTTTGGGCCGAAGATTAAGTCACACCCCTTCAGTAATTGTCTGGTTGTACCATAATGTTCATGTGTTCAGAGAAGGAACGCTGCGTCCCGGCGACCGTCTTCTGAGTGTGGACGGGGTGCCGCTGCACAACGCAAACCACAGCGACGCCCTCAACATGTTGGCTCAGTGTGGCCAGGAAGCTCTGTTTCAGATTGAGTATGATGTCACCATAATGGGTGAGACACCGCATGAACACTCAGACCTACTGGGACATTATCAGAGGTCCACGTACACAAACAAATGTATCCTCTGTTATTTTTTGAGTTAGGTCAGAAGGTTGCATGAAAAGCAAACAAGCTATGATCTTTACATTAATACTGATTGCTGCTTCTGTAGACATTTTGGTAATTTTTTAATTTAACTCAGGCCTAGTCCACACGTAGCCGGGGTTTTTTAAAAACGAATATCCTCCCCTCCAAAAACTTGCATCCACACCACCGCGTTTTAAAAACAAACTCTGTCCACACGTACCCGGATAAATACATTGTTAAGGACATGCCAGACCTGTAGGCGGCAGTACTTCCCCGTTCTTAACCTCGTCCTTCGTCTGTGGTCTTCCGCAAGGAGCAGTAATTCTGCTTGCAAAAACAAACAAGCAGAAAGCGCTTGGACAATTGATGGATCGGGTAGTGACAGAGCGCAGCTCTGAGGGCTTCCATGCTGCCGGCTAGTGTAAACACAGGTCGCACACGTGATGTCAGCATTTTTTTGTCGCGGAAAGTGACGTTGCGGACCTTAAAACTCCGGTTTTGTCTGTCCACATGCAGACACCCAAAACGGAGAAAACGCAGATCTTCACTTTGGCCGGAGTTTTTAAAAAGATCAGTTTTCGTGTGAAAAAACTCCGTTTTCGTGTGGATGACAGGCCAAAACGTAGAAAAATATTTACGTTTTGGCAGATCCCCGGCTACGTGTGGACAGGGCCTAAGATCATAAAACATTAGAGTTCCACTGGTACTGATGTTATTCTTCTGTGGAAACTTTATTCATCTAGTGCAACAATTCAGAAGGAAAAACTGCTGAGTTGATTCTTTACATGTTTGAACATAAACATGAGCATCAGTTTTACATTTTCTTTGGTCCAAAGCTGCATGGAGCTGCTTCAGAGGGTCTGAAGAGCCACATGTGGCTCCAGGGCCACAGCTTGCAGACCCCTGGCGTCAGTGTGAAGGTGTGGTGTTAGATTTAACACAAACTGCCTTTTTCTCCCACCAGACACGGTGACAAATGCCTCTGGTCCTTTACTGGTGGAGATCGCCAAGTCGCCGGGGGCAACGCTGGGCATCACGCTGACATCAGCCAACCATAGAAATAAACAGGTCATAGTCATTGACCGAGTAAAACCTGGCAGTGTAGTGGACAGGTACGAGCATGTTTATGTTCTAATGGGTATTGAATTATGGGTCTTATGGATTAAAGTCCAACCCAGTTAAAGTAATTAAGCTAAATGGGCACACACACACACACACACACACACACACACACACACGCACGCACGCACACAGGAGCTTACAAAGACTTTGCCCATCCCTGTTACTAACACGGACAGCAGACAGGACATTGCCCTGAGTGAAAGTAAACATGAATAACTTGTGGTGAAGGAAGCCAAGCTTAGAATGAGGAGTGCTGTAACGACTCTGACACTAGTCAGTGACTCGATGCAACCTGCTGGGTTCCTTATATAGGAAACTTTTTACTGATTGGCTTAATGCCCAGGGGCCTCATTTATCAAGCTTGCTTACGCACAAAACGGGGTCAGAAAACTGCATAAGCAACTTTCCACGCAAACTTTGGGATTTATGAAAGAAAACTTAGCGGAAAAATGTGCGCAACTTTAAGTTGACTAAGGACCTGGCTTGCGCACATGCTGGACATGGAGAACACCTGCAGCGCTGCTGCTGAGAAGGATAAAATTATGAAATCCTGCAGCATTATCACTTGTACTGCTTCGTTTTCACACAGAACAAGACCCCCGCACGCACACATGTGCGCTTGCACACACACGTGCGCGCACACACACACTCACACACACACACACACACTGTCACGAGCGTGCCTGGTGAGTGGAGTGGAGGTAGGATCCAATCGCGGGGAGGAAGAAGGCAAACAGGTACTGTAGGTCTGTTTAACATAGGTTTATTAATTACACACGCTAGACACTGAAACAATGACACGACATGAAACACAGAACAGACGGGGTTTAAATACACGAGGAGCGGGAGCTATGGTGATTGGGAAACAAGATGCAGGTGGGAGCAATTAACGGAGACACAGACTAAAACATAAGAGAAGACAGGACAGGGTGTGACAGTACCCCCCCCCCCCCTCAAAGGGCGGATCCCAGACGCCCACAGAAACAAGGAGCAGGGCGGGAGGAGGGGGACCCGGAGGGAGGGCCCAGAGGAACCGAGGGACCACAGGAGAGGCGGCAGGGATCAGCAGAGTCAGGGGGCCTGCGCCTGCGGCAGATGAGGAGGCGACAGGCCCGTGGAGGCCGGCGCCTGCGGCAGAAGAGGAGGCGACGGGCCCTTGGAGGCCGGCGCCTGTGGCAGAAGAGGAGGCGACGGGCCCTTGGAAGCCGTCGCCTGCGGCAGAAGAGGAGCCAACGGGCCCTTGGAGGCCGGCGCCTGCGGCAGAAGAGGAGGCGACGGGCCCTTGGAGGCCGGCGCCTGTGGCAGAAGAGGAGGCGACGGGACCCTGGAGGCCGACTCCTGCGGCAGAAGAGGAGGCGATGGGCCCCTGGAGGCCTGCGTCTGCGGCAGAGGAGGAGACGAGGACGGACCCTTGGGGACCTGCGTCTGTGGCAGAGGAGGAGGCGACAATGGGCTCTCAGGGCCCGGCGTCAACGATAGAGGAGCTCTGCAGGCTGGGCCGGTGACAAAGTCTCTGCAGGCTGGGCCGGTGACAAAGTCTCTGCAGGCTGGGCCAGTGACAAAGTCTCTGCAGGCTGGGCCAGTGACAAAGTCTCTGCAGGCTGGGCCAGAGCAACCTTCAGAACCACCATCAGAACCGGAGACGGTGGAGACGTCAGACCAGAGGGGACGTCGTCCTCTGGACAGGAGGAAGCGTCGACCTCTGGAGTGGAACGAACGTCGACCTCTAGGGTGAATGAGGCGGCTTCAGACGAGGTGACCTCGGAGACGACTTCAGAGGAGACGTCGACCTCGGAGACGACTTCAGAGGAGACGTCGACTTCAGAGACGATTTCAGAAGGGACGTTGACTTCAGAGGAGACGTTGACTTCAGAGACGACTTCAGACATGTCGACTTCAGACACGTCGACTTCAGAGGAGACGTCGACTTCAGAGGAGGCGTCGACTTCAGAGGAGACGTCGACTTCTGGCCCGGGGGCATCGACTTCTGGTCCGGGGGCGTCGACTTCAGAGGAGACGTTGACCCCGGAACAGGGAGAGGCATCGACCCTTGGACTGGACGCGTCGACCCTTGGACTGGAGGCGTCGACCCTTGGACTGGAGGCGTTGACCCTTGGACTGGAGGCTTCGACCTTTGGAATGGAGGAGGTGTCGACTTCCATCGGCTTCTGGTCCTCTGGCTTCTGGACCGCCGGTCTCCGAACCGCCGGCTTCTGGGCTGGTACCGTCTGCTTCTGGGCCGGAACCGGAACCGTCTGCTTCTGTGCTGATACCGTCTGCTTCTGGGCTGGAACCGGAACCGTCTGCTTATGGGCTGGTACTGTCTGCTTCTGGGCCCGCTCCGTCTGCTTCTGGACCCGCACCGCCTGCCTCTGGACCCCCGTTGGAACAGGCATTGAGTGAACGGGTGGTGCTGGAGACAGGGAGCGCAGAGCGTCCAGTAGGAGCTTATTAGAACTGGCGATCTGTTTAAGCTGGACCAGCTCAGCCTGGAGACTTCCACCCACCATGACAAAAGCACTTCCTTTCATTTCTCCACCTCACCCACAAGTACCTCAACTTCTGCCTGTGAAGTAGTGCTTCCTTGATCTGCGGTCGTGATCGAAATGCTGCAACAAGCCGGCTTATGTATATGCATGAGATCCACAAGGCACTTTGCATTGACCATTTATGCCAGTAAGTGGGCGTGGTGAGGGCGGGATGTGACTAAAAAGCAGCTGAGAACCTTTCTCATTAGTCTCTGATTTATGAAGTGGAGACTGCGTGCAGCTGAGCGTACTCCATGTTTGATAGATCACAAACCTACTTGGCGTAAGTATGTTTTTTTTTTGCTGAGCTTGAGTACGGTTTTAGTGAGGATTCTACGCAATGTTTGACAAATGAGACCCCTGACCTGTATTGGAATGTTTACTGTATGAAGAGCCTTGAGACAATTCCTGTCATGATTTGGTGCTATATAAATAAACTTGAATTGAATTGAATTGTGATCTCCTCAGACAGCTGAGCTGGTCGGATGTGGATGTCTTCCAGGACGCATGAGAAACAAATGCATTCTTCATAAGTTTGTTAATTTACTATAACAAACAGGATGTTATTAAATGGGATTCATGTCAGCCATTGTTAAAATGTATCCTTCTCATGCATGAACCAGGTGTGGAGCACTACATCCAGGTGACCACCTGCTGTCCATAGACGGGACGTCGACAGAACACTGTACAGTCCTGGAGGCAACGCAGTTGTTAGCCAGCACAACAGAACTAGTCAAGTTAGAAATGCTTCCTTCTCATCAGACACGACTAGCAGGAAAACAGCACGACACAGGTGGGTGTGAAACCACACAATTTTCCTAACCTACAGCAGACTGTAGTCTTCAGCACCAGTTTGTGTTTTAAAGAAGGTCTTTTTGGCACAAGCTGACATCATGTGATAGGATTCTGATAATGGGTGTGAAATCTTAGTTGTTCTCTGTAGTTGTTAGTTTTGATCCATCACTTCCACCCTTGGCTTGGTCCAGCTCTGCACCAGTCCAATCACGTAACAGTGATGTCACATGACTACAAACAACGTTAGGTCTGTTACAACAACTGAATGTCCGGTCGAGTTGATTAAACGTTTCTGAAAAGATGCAGGAACGGATCATTTAGACCATGGATGTAGTTTAGACTTCATCAGGCTCTGCAGAAGCCTGTTAATCACCTGCTGATTGAAATCAGGTGTGTTGAAGCAGGGTTGAAACTAAGGCCTAGTCCACATGTAGCCGGGGTTTTTTTTAAACGAATATCCGCCCCTCCAAAAACTTGCATCCACACCACCGCGTTTAAAAAACAAACTCTGTCCACACGTACCCGGATAAATACGTTGTTAAGGACATGCCAGACCTGTAGGCGGCAGTACTTCCCCCGTTCTTAACCTCGTCCTTCGTCTGTGGTCTTCCGCAAGGAGCAGTAATTCCGCTTGCAAAAACAAACAAGCAGAAAGCGCTTGGACAGTTGATGGATCGGGTAGTGACAGAGCGCAGCTCTGAGGCCTTCGATGCCGGCTAGTGTAAACACAGGTCGCACACGTGATGTCAGCATTTTTTTTTTGTTGCGGAAAGTGACGTTGCAGAACTTAAAACTCCGGTTTTGTCTGTCCACACGCAGACACCCAAAACGGAGAAAACGCAGATCTTCACTTTGGCCGGAGTTTTTAAAAAGATCCGTTTTTGTGTGAAAAAAACTCCGTTTTCGTGTGGATGACAGGCCAAAACGTAGAAAAATATCTACGTTTTGACAGATCCCCGGCTACGTGTGGACAGGGCCTAAGATATGCTGGATTGCGGCCCTCGGTGGACCAGGGTTCCCCACCCCCGGTCTATAGTGTAATATTCCATGGCCTTTCTGAGTGGACTTGTGTGTTCTAAATTAAATGTAAATGTACATGTTGTATAATTACTGTAAAGATGCCCCCACCCCACCCCGGTGCTCATGCCAGTTGTGCCCCCCACTTCTAAAGTCAAAACTACATCTGTGGCAGGAGACAAAGATTGACCCCCCCCCCCCCCCCCCCCCAACCAGCACCACCACAACCACCACCACCCCCACCCCCAAAAAATACAACTGTGTCCATGATTTAGACTAATGTAGACAGTTACTACTGCATGTACAACATTATAAATGGCAATGCCAACTTTCAACATTGTTTTGGGAGCAAATCTGTGTTTGTTGAGCCGATTGAAGTTATTATCAGAATGTTAAATACAATAAACTGCTTGATAACTGGTGGGCAACAATGGTAAGTGTAACCTCCAAAAGGGTAAATTTTCTCCTATATATTGATCAACATAGTGACCTATCATCTACAGCATAAATCCACTTTCTGTTTGGCCTTCTAAATCCAGAAGGTTCTGTTCAGTATTTACATACCATGAAGACAAAACATTCAAACAAACGTTCTCACCCAAGGTTCTTGCACTCACTGTGTGAACGCCAGACGTCAACATTCATCACTCTAAATAAGTGAAGACTCCACAGTTTTATAGTTATAAGTTAAATAATCACATGTGATGAATGAACAAGATGTTTAAATCAAATGTTTGAATAACCTGTGCATAAATCAAGTAATTTGATTTGAATATTGTTTTTACAATGATCCATTTATATCACAAATCAGTATGTGTTTGATTTAACAAGTTCATCATTGTTTACACTCATACACATTACAATAAGATACATATTAAGGTTAAAAACATCTTTGTATCTGAAGAAGGCATGGTTTTCTGAGGGATGTTGGTAAATACTCAGAAACGTGTCAAATTTTGATTGGCCAAACTTGGCCAGAAATCATAACAAAGTAGTTTAATAAAACAAGAATTACTTCCCGATTTAGTCAGTTTCCAGCTGAGCCCCGATTCAGCCAAACTGGGAAAGAAGCCTCTTTTGAAGCAAACTCCTTTGTGTTGCTTTGGGTGGCTGTGCTCAGCGTTGGGCGGGGGAGCCTGCTCATCAGCACCCCAGCAGAAACGGTCGAACTCTGGGAACCGGTAATGGTTGTACCCCATGTGCAGCAGTACCGGGGCCAGAGTGAATAGGGTGTGTATGGGGAGTATGAGTGGGTGTCTGGCGTGCATTTTTGTAAGTCTTTGGTTGTATGTGTGTGTGTGAGCATGAGGGAGGGAGTGTATGACTGTGTTTGTGTATGACTGTATACTTACTTTTATCAAAGACACAGAAGATTAGTTTTTGTTTATTTGTT